>NW_005871450.1:182528-220115 GCF_000147115.1 Myotis lucifugus | reverse complement strand
ATGATTCTCTCTCATCACTGATGTTTCTGTCTCTCTCTCCCTCTCCCTTCCTCTCTGAAATCAATAAAAATATACATTTAAAAAATAAAGTACAATTCTATCTTTACTTACCTGATAGTGTGTCTCATATGTTTTGTTTATCTATCACTTCTCTCTCCCCAGTGGAATATAATCTACAGGAGGAGAATTATCATTATTTTGTTTATTGCTGTATCCTCAGTGCCTAGAATAGTCCAGGACATGGCAGATACCTGTAAATATTTATTGACTTAATGAATGAATTATTGGATAGGCGAGCCTTACTGTCTTTCCTGCTGATGGTGATATGATAGTTTCTATTCTGTTTATTTTCCTAAATGCTTATTACAAAATTTGACATTTATTTCATAGCTCGTTGAAGGCCTGTGATTTTTTTTAAATATATTTTTATTGATTTCAGAGAGGAAAGGAGAGAAAGAGTAAGATAGAAACATCAATGATGAGAGAGAATCATTGATCGGCTGCCTCCTGCACGCCCCACACTGGGGATCAAGCCGGCAACCCGGGCATGTGACCTGACTGGGAATCGAACTGTGACCTCCTGGTTCATAGGTCACTGCTCAACCACTGAGCCATGCTGGCTGGGCTAGGCCTGTGATTTCTGATTTGAAAAATTGATGTGAAAGGCCAATTTATCTACAAACAGAGTTCCCACACTGTTTTCAAACAGACAGTCAAGAACCCGCATAAGAAACTATTGCACAGACCCTCATGTTTCCTTTTCACCCCGTCACTCCATGACTCATGGAGACAGCTAATAAGCGATACATTCAACAGAGCAAATTAAAGATATTGAGTATATTTATTTTTTTTTTGTCGCCAGATGACAGCCCATATAATTTCTACTTACTTAGATGCCCTTAGCGTCATTGTGTGTTTGTGTGTGTGCACTTGACCCACATCCCAGGGAAACTTCTAAGCATTGTGATTGTGACTACACTGTGGAACATGCCTTCCCCGTGGCTTTCCTGGAGCCTGGCCTAGGGGGCATATTCATTTCCAGGAGTAAAACTTTCTTTAGTGAGGATTCTGGTGTTTTCTCCTGGACCGTTCCCCCACAAATGGGAAAAACATAGTCTGCATTCCCTGAGCTCTCAGACAACAACCAGCTTGCAGGCTGCCTTTCCTTTGCACGATTTGCCCGTCTGTAGCCCGTTTGCTTCTTATAAAGTCAACATCCATGTCACTGTCACCAGGTTTCTCCATATGCAAGAAGGGGAAGAATGAGGATAACAGTAACACCAGTCACACATCTGAACGTTGTCTATTCTGATCCATTTTGGACAAAATGATGGTGTATATTTCTGTGGCTTTATTTTCTACAAATTTCGCCATTAAACAAATGCTACAGAATAATGATTGCACAGGATTTCCCTTTATTTTTATAGAGACATATTGTTTCATTTTCAGCTGGTGAACGATCTGACCTGGAAAGTATTAAGAAACTGCCCACTCAAAATTGTCACATCCTCAGAGAGACTTCTATGTCCTCCCTGCAAAACTATTTTAAAGTGACAATTTATGAAGTTTAACCATAAACTGTAGTACCTATTAAGAGGTACATACTTACCTTAGCAGTATTTTTCCAAGGTACTTACCTTGGAACTTATCTTTCTATTTGAGTAATTTGTTTAATTAAGGACTTGGTACGTTCCTGAACCAAGTTTTCAATTTTTTGGTACAACAAGCCATCCTAAGAAATTCATCTCTCAGTGTAACCAAAGGAAATACTATACATATGTGTCGATTTCTATGTATGACTTTGCAAGATAATATGTGCAATGAGCTCATTCCTGCTGGTGACGATGCTCTGATAGTTTCTATCCTGATTCTTTATTCCAAATATTTATTGCATGTTTTTTGTTTTGTTTTGTGTGTGTGTGTGTGTGTGTGTGTGTTTTTAAATATATTTTATTGATTTTTTACAGAGAGGAAGGGAGAGGGATAGAGAGTTAGAAACATCGATGAGAGAGAAACATCGATCCGCTGCCTCCTGCACACCCCCTACTGGGGATGTGCCCGCAACCAAGGTACATGCCCTTGACCGGAATCGAACCCGGGACCCTTCAGTCCACAGGCCGACGCTCTATCCACTGAGCCAAACCAGCTAAGGCTGTGTGTGTTTTTTTAATTGATTTCAGAGAGGGGGAGAGAAACATCAATGATGAGAGAGAATCATTGATTGGCTGCCTCCTGCACGGCCCCTACTGGAGATTGAGCCCAAAACCCGGGCATGTGCCCTTGACCAAAATCAAACCCGGGACCCTTCAGTCCATAGGCTGACTCTCTATCCACTGAGTAAAACCAGCTAGGACTATTGCATGTTTTAAAATTTGTTTTACAGCTAACTAAAAGGCTGTTGTTTTCAATCTAAAAACTGATGTGAACACCCAATTTCTCTCTGTCCAAAGTTTTTCCACACTCTGTTTTGAAAGAGTCCAGAAGCCTCAGAAGAAGCCATTACATAGGCCTTTGTGTGTTGTTTTCACCCTTTAATTTTCTCATCACCCTTTGTCTATTCCTGTGGGTAGACTTGGCTTCATAGCAAAACTAGTTTCTTTTATCAGATATCTTAACTAAGTTCTGTGTGTATCAACACAGAACAATAAGATGAACTACACATATTATGTAGAATTTACGTTGCATATATAGATACAAACAGCTCTAGGTTTTTTACATGCAGGATTATAAAGAGTTTAGCCAACTACAAAGTTTAGAGGGACAGTTTACACTCCTCTTCCTGCACTTGACACCAACTGCAAGTTTGGGGGGTGGGGATCCTCAAACTGCCTTCACTTTGAATGAGTCTCTAGATGGCCTAATAGAACTCGCTGAATGCTGTTATACTCATAGTTAGTGCTTTTAAAGGGAAGGATTCACCTTACAATTAAGTAGGAGAAAAGGAGTCTAGAGAAGAGCCAGACACAGAGCTTCCACTGTCCTCTCTGTGTGGATCAAGGACGTGTTTCTGTGTTACTTTCCAACATAAAGGAGTGAAATTACACAGGGTATTGCCAATCAGGGAAGCTCCCCTAAGCCTCAGTGCAATGGGGTTCCATCACATGGCCAGCATACCTTGAATAGTTTTATGAGGTTATTCTGTCTTTTGATTCACACCACCAGGTCACTGAAAGCTTTATCCACAATCACAATCTGGTCTTTCTGGTGTCGTTAGCCTCATTCCAGAATCATATTGTTGTACCAGCCAGTGTGACTCCAGACCCTCATGTCTTTCCAGACATGACATTTCAAATGCTCAGAGCTTATCTCTCAGATGTGGAGGGCAAACGCCAGATCCCTTTTTGGGTAAGATATCTAATGTAAGGATGTGTAACGTAAATCCAAATATACAAAGTATTGATTATGTTACTGCTTTTCTTTAAAATTTGATTCATACTTCATTGTGTATATATTTGCTTCATAATTTACTATCGAAGACTTTACACTGATTATAAAATTCAATGGAAACAGCAACTGATTAACGTATCATATTACTATATTTGTTATGAAGTCTTTGATTTCTAAGTTGTACCTCACATAGGAGACTTGGTGTGGTTCTAGATTTATTTCATTGATGCTTAGTGGAAAAGAGCCTACTGGACTACTTCTTGGTTTCTGTAAACCAGATACCATGACACATATCCAAAGGACATAGTGAATAGTCCCTGGATTTATTGAAGTCTCACGCTCTCTCCTAAATGTGAATTCTTTTTTTCTTTCTTTCTTTGTTTTTAAATATATTTTATTGATTTTTACAGAGAGGAAGGGGAGAGGGAGAGAGAGTTAGAAACATCGATAAGAGAGAAACATCGATCAGCTGCCTCCTGCACACTCCCTACTGGGGAGGTGCCCACAACCAAGGTACATGCCCTTGACCGGAATCGAACCGGGACCCTTCAGTCTGCAGGCCGACGCTCTATCCACTGAGCCAAACCGGTTAGGCCTAAATGTGAAATCTTAAAGACACTGGACAAAGTCTTCATTTATCCACATCTTTAAATTCTCTCTTATAGGAGGCAAGATTCAATATGAGATGGAGACTCTTACAGAACTAGAACCACATGAAGAACTTTCCTGTTGGCAAATATGGCGACAAATTGCAAGTGACCTAATCAGGAGTCAAGCCTCCATGATCAAGAGTTCTCAGTTCCCTAAACACGATGATTCAACCAGCCAGGTTGGGGCAGGACTATCTGTAACTCACACAGGCCAGAAACCGTACTGGGGAGATGAATGTAACAGATTCTTTTATGATATCTTCAACTTTGATCTTCATCAACAGATACACTCAGGAGAGAAGTCTCATACATGTGGTGAGTGTGGAAAAAGCTTCTTCTTTAGCTCAGGGCTCCGTATTCATCAGAGAGTTCACTTGGGAGAGAAATGCTATAAGTGTGATAAGTGTGGTAAGGAATTCAGTCAGAGCTCACGTCTGCAAGCCCATCAGCGAGTCCACACTGTAGAAAAACCATTTAAATGTGAGCAGTGTGGGAAAGGATTCAGTCGTAGGGCAACACTTAGTGACCATTGCAAATTACACTCAGGAGAGAAACCTTTTAAGTGTGAGGAATGTGGGAGGACCTTCCTTCATGCTTACCATCTCTACAACCATCAGAGAGTCCACACTGGGGAGAAACCGTTCAGATGTGATATATGTGGGAAGAAATTCCGTCGTAGGTCAGCACTTAATAGTCATTGTGTGATCCACACGGGAGAGAAACCGTACAAATGTGAAGAGTGCGGGAAGTGCTTCAGTTGGTGCTCACATCTTTACATCCATAAGAGCATCCACACGGGACAGAAATCATACAAATGTGACAAGTGTGGAAAGAGCTTCTACTCTAAGACAGAACTTTATCGGCATCAGAGGTTTCACACAGAAGAGAAACCCTATAACTGTGCGGAGTGTGGGAAGAGCTACAGATGGGCCTCCCTTCTTCTGGCCCATCAGCAAGTCCACAGCGGGGAAAAGCCGTTCACATGTGAGGAGTGTGGGAAGAGTTTTGGTCGGAAAGCATACCTACAAGCTCACCTACTAAAAGTCCACACAAGAGAAAAGCCATTCAAGTGTGAGGAGTGTGGGAAGGGCTACAAGACAAGCTTGGATCTGGAAGTGCATCGGAGCATCCACACAGGAGAGAAACCATATACATGCTGGGTGTGCGGCAAGCACTTAAGTAGGGCCTCACACCTTAAGCTTCATCAGAGAGTCCACACTGGAGAGAAGCCATACAAATGTGATGCGTGTGGTAAACTTTTCACTCAGTTTTCACATCTACAGTCTCATCAGAAAGTTCACACAAAGGAGAAGCCTTACAAGTGTGAGGTATGCGGGAAGCACTTCAAGTCAAGGTCATACTTTAAACTTCATTGCAGAAGCCATGTCGGTGATAAATTTCATCCATTCTCAGAGGAAGGAAAACCTTTGTTTCATTAAAGTGAATGTCTCAGCCATGGCGCAACATATCCCAGTGATTCTGAGACTACACAAGTGTTGCGGTGAGGGCATGAGGGCAGGGAGCGTGTTAACATTGATTAGCACTTTGTATATGTATTCAGTACTCGTTTGTTAAATCAGTCAAAGGAAGAAAATATATATAATATTTTTAAATTGTATCTGGAAGAGGAAACCTGCAAAAAATAATTCAGGGAAACAAACATGAGTTGAAATACAGAAGTACACTGGGTCCTGCACGCCACAGCATTATTTTGGTAGTATCCTGGCAGTTGGCTCCTGGCCTACCCTCTGGCTCTGTTCTGAGGTTGGGTTCTTACTATTTGGGTTTCTGCCTGGTGTTCCGTTAGTATATATAATATAAATTCATCTTTTGGTTTTTCTCACAGTGCAAACAGTTTTAACTTTGCAATAACTGGCTACTGCACATATCACAATTGACATTTTCAACAGTGTTAAGGCAAGGGTTCAAAGTAACCCATTAAAAGGGTCAGATTTAGCCCTGACTGGTTTGGCTCAGTGGATGGATCGTCAGCCTGCGGACTGGTTGGGGCTATGCCAAATTTGAAAGACATTTAGTTTCTCAACTTCCTATATTCTTCCCTTATCCCCATGAAAGAAATACCAGAAAAACTTGTTGGGATTTGGTAATTTCATCAAATGTATTCATTACTGGCACTGGAATGCCATTTACATGCTTTTCTTTTTTGGTAAACACACATCTTTGGAAAACATATAACAATGTGTAATTTAGAAGTCATAGTTTAAGAATTTAAGATTATGAGATTCAAATAATTTTTTAATACCACATCAGTAATGCCACACAATTTTTAGAATGGAACTAAGTGTTCATCAGTAGAAATTTGTTTAAGTTACATATTTCCAAAATAACTTGGAGTCATTAAAGTGATGGCAAGGACATGTAATAACAGAAGAAGAACATACTATGGGCTTTGTGAACTCAGACTGTGGCCTTCATAATAGAATTAAGTTCATAAATCTGTGTATGTGTGTATAAAAATAAAATGTGGAAGTGATACTGGTAGTAATGATCTTCTCTGGCATGACTATTTGGTAGTATTTCCATTTTTTTTAATCCCATTATGTGTTTTAATTTCTCAATGAACATCAATTTGATCAAACTGGTAAATTATGTATAATGGAATTTGAAAAATGATTAATATGAATCCTTTACAGTATGGATTCCTATTAAGATTGTTCTATGTTATCATATAAGATCAAAATTAAAGAATAGGACTCCATCAGTATTCAAAAATTTTTTTTGGTTATTTGAATACACAAATAAGTTAATACATGTGACACATCTTTAGGCATAAGCCAGGGAGCAGGCAAGTACTGGAGATAGATGTAAAGTGGGGATACACATGTTGGGGAGGTTAAAAATAATTCTTTGAAGAAAAGATGTGCATGGGTAGGGAACAGCATAATAGTTGAGATGCCATTCTGTACTTTTTTTTAATTGATTTTTTTTAAAGAGGGAGAGAGAGAAACATCAATGTGAGAACAGTACATCTATCAGTGGCCTCCTGCACACCCTCTAGGTATCAAGCCCACAACCCTAGCATGTGCCCTGACTGGGAATTGAACCAGCAACCTTTTGGTGCATGAGACAACACCCAACCAACTGAACCACATCGGCCATTCAGTACTACTTTTTTTTATATATATATTTTTTTATTGCCCGGCTGGCATTGCTCAGTGGTTAAGCATTGACCTATGATTCAGGAGGTCCTGGTTTGATTCCTGGTCAGGGCACATGCCTGAATGAAGAATAAGGGGAGTGACTTTATCCCCGAAATTACACTGTAAATTCTTATGGACACAATCCTCCTTTTCCTGGCTGTCAAGGAATTGAGGAAATCCTTGGCAAAGGTTTGTTATAATCTCTAAGGAATTTTTTGCATAGTTTGGCAAGGGAGTCCAAAGACCAGTACTTTTGTGACCCACTAGCTCTGTCTATTGCACCCATGTCTCAGTGTCGCTCCATGGTGGCTGGCTGGAACAAGGTTCAGAGTTCTCTCCAGTAGTTGCCAAGCCCACTTAGACCTGGTCTGGATGCATGAAACAATTATCTCCTGGATCAATGCAGCAAAGAAGGATAAACACTGGCTTTTTCTTACCTAAACAGGAGAAAGCTCCTGGCTGAGGTGTGGCCATCCATGGTGGGCTGTGGCTGTGGTGGTGGCTGAGTGACACAGGGGGCACCAGACTATTCTAAACAGAATTGCTTGTCCTTCTCCAGTGAAACAAGGAACCCACATACCAACAGAGTATTCACTTTCAAACAGGTCACCACCAATAAAGCAAAATGACCCAAGCCTAAGCCAGCCCCAGAAGATACTGCCATTCCTGCTGGAATTTCCTGGTTCCCATTGGAAATGGGAACATTTTTTTAACATTTTCCCATCTGCTATGACTACTCCTTATTCTCTTCGCTCTGGCAGGTCTGTGTGGGAGGGACATGGAAAGGCCCCTGGGTAAGTTGGAAGGGTCCAGTGTTGGCAGTGATGCCCCTGCACGCACAGGGTGGGTGTGTGTGCCCTTCCTTGCCAGAGCTCCCGCTTAGCTGGACTGGCTGTTGAGTCTTCTTTGGATCAGTTGTCTCACTGAGTGGCCCCAGGGCCCAGTACTGTCTTTTCACTCTGAGCTTCTGGAGGGCAGGCAGCGGCAACAGTTGTCGAAATACATGCCTCCTAGACCCTGAGTTCAGGAACAGCAGCACCACAGAGGGTGGTGGCAGCTCCTTGTTGCATGGACTTGGTGAAAGGCCTGGCCGAGGTAAACAGCGCGGTGTACACCCACCAGCTGCGACGAAGGGAGGAGTACATCATGTTTCCTGGATGTACTGCCTTCCGTGTGACCCCACGCAGGGAGAGACAGTGACGGAGCTCATTGGAGAATAGAATGTTGCAGAGTTTGGACCAGTTGTAAGCCAGCGCGGTCCAGTAGTCATTTTTAGGTGGGGAGAGGTGGCTGAAGTTGTCCCGAGAAAACATAATATCTGTAAATCTATGGGACTCTGAGGAGACCACACTGACAGATTGGGGCTGAGCCGCACAAGACATCCTGAAGGAGCTGGACAAGGCAGAAGTGCCCCCGGCGATTCGCCTGGAAGCTGGTCTCCACGCCATCTGTTGTGAGGCTCCAGGGCAGAGCAAGAGCCACTGCGTTGCACACAAGCACATGCAGAAGCACATGGTTGGCCTTGAACACCTGTGCACGCTACCAAGCAGATAGGTCCAGGGTGACCGCGGGTACCCGGGCTTTATGCCATTCTCCCAAAATGCAAGACATGACTTCACTGGCTCTTGTCCTGGTCCTACAGGCCAAGATCACGTGAGCACCTTGAAGGGCAAAAGATGTGGCGATTTCATACCCTATTCCTGAATTAGCTCCAGGAACTACAACCACTTTGCCGGTGAAATCCCCCCTGGGTGCTACCATCGTATTCTGTCTGGTGATTGGCTTTGTAGGATTATCATCCATCGTAAGTGCCAGTCTTGGGTCCAAACAGTTATTTTGTTTACTAGTATATGGTTGACCAAATACAGTGTCCTTCCTCATGGGTTTCTTGTTCCCATCTATAAGACAAATCTGCTATTTGTTTTCTTTTCCCGTTTTTCGGATGTTCCCATTAAGTCTTCTCAGTGTGACTGACATCATAAACCCAGCCGTCTTTGGTGGTTCTCTGCTCCGAGTCTAGTGGCAGCTCGTCCTCGCTGCGCCGGTGCAGGTCCGCGAAGCGCAGGGTTGTCGTGGCAACAGGGACGCTGGGTCACGCTCCTCCTCAGACGCCGGCTGCAGGGTCTCGCGCCCAGGAAGTCGCTCCTTTCAACCGAGCGGCCGCGCTCCCAAACTCCCTTGATTTCTTGAAGATTGTATCTCCTCACTTATTCTCTTTCCAACACTATTCCTATCATAATTGGACTCATTGCGACTTCAGGAAGTCCTGTGTCTATGTGATATTTTTTCTGGAAGACTTAGGGAACGTCCACAGATTCTCAGTGAAAGAGTCCACGTAACTAACCAGGAAGTTGGGATTCTGGGAGTCTCTCCGCTCTGGCATTTTGGGAAGTGTAGTCAAGGAGCTCCCTGTAGTCACAACACTTTTTCCTACAGCGTGAGCCTGTACGTAAACGTTTTCCTTCGGAATTCTGGGAAGTGTAGTCCAGGCGTCTTGTGCAGTCGCGTGCACTTCCGCTCAGGAAGGCGGGTCTGGTGAATTCTGGGAAATTTAGTCCCGAAGCCTCGTGAGATCGCAGGCACTTCGGTTCTGGGAGTGTAAGGTTTTTACTGTATTTTCCGTAGGGTGGTCTGTCCGCTCGGCCTCTCACCGGCCTTTCCGAACTTTCTGGGTCTATGCGTAAGACCCGCCGTGACTCCGGGGTCGATTTAGGGGAAAAGAAGCCTCTGCGGAGGGTGCGGTATGGAAGTGCGGGGTCGCCGGTGCCTCCGAGCTATGCGTCTGGGGCGCTTCTAGCGTCGGGAGTGGGACGGGCTGGAGTCGCCTTTGTCTCCTGGTGCGAGTTCCCGGGCTGCCCTCTCGCCCAGACCCCCCCCCCCCCCCTTCGTGTTCTGGCATCGGGCCTCCATCTCCCCGGGCCTCCCGGGACTGTTCTTTAAAGTGAGGATATCAGGACCTTTCTAACAGAATTGTTTTGGGAATTGAAAGAAGGGGTAGAAATAGAAGTATTAATTTAGTTCTTGGCACGTTGTGAATGGTGATCTCTCCTTAGTTTTAATTTCCTCCGGGTTAGGGTCAGATCCGGACGGACCACGGCAGACCTCTTTTTTTTTTTTTTTCTTCCCCCTTTTTTTCTAGGAATGTAAAGGTTGCTTCCAGATTGCACGGAGGGAGAAGAGGCTTTGACTTTCCTCGAGGACTTCGGCACGATCGTGGCATGTCATAGCATTCTTCCCCCGGCCTGACTTCTCAAAAGGGACCGCACCGAGCGAGAGGGCGTGACTGCTTGGCTGCTGATAGCAAAGCTCCGCGTGAGTGGGACTTGAGGTTTTCATTTTACAATGATGTTCACATAAATCGGAAAAAGTGTGGGATGTGAACTCGGGCATGGGTATTGATGATAATGAATCCTTAACTGCCAACTTTGGTGATAAGGATCTTATACGGATAAATACATGATGCCACATCGTGGCTCTGTGAAAAAGACTGCCTTTTTCCTATTCTATAAAATGAGATCAGTCCCAAGGAGCATAACTTTCCCCCCATAGTCACCCACCTAATAAGAGGCTGAGCTGGGGTTGGAATTTAGGAAGTCCACGTTCAGAGCTATAATCTCTTGGCTATATTCTCCTAAGCCATAGGAACTAGCTGGAATCAGGCCAGGTAGTTAGTACTTGATGTTGAGAGACCTTAAAAACAAGGGCAATGGGCTTGAACTTTTCTGTGAGTTTTTAAAACATTGTCAACTAGTTTGTTTCTTGTTCTTATAAAACATTCAGAAATTACAATAGGCACCATTCAAAGATTACAGAAATATGAGAGAAAAAAATATTTTAAATTACCCATTCATTCAGGATATAAATATAACAAGTATTTAAGTGTCTGATGCATTTTTTAGTGTTTTTGTATATATTTGTATATTATAAATAAATTTTATCATACCTTTCTTAATGTTTTTCCCCTTATGTGTTTTTACAATGATAATTTCCAAACACTGCCAAGAAAGAATGAACTAATGAACTTCCATATAATTTCCTAACGTATTACTAATGGTGGTTAATAGTGTTGCCTGTTAGCTATTGCTAGGAAACATTAGCTAACATACTGTTCTATAGTCCTGTATTTATTTTGTTCTGGTTTTCATTTAAAATTCTCATAATGTAATATTTTTGGACTCATGGAAAGGCAGCACAGACTGGCAGTGTACGTAGTTGGTTTTCCCCCAAGTTTCAAATTCCAGTTTTATGCATTGCCTTAAGTTGTACATTTGTTTATAAACATCTGACAACATTTTTATAATACTTCTTTTAATGTTCTTTAATGGGAACAATTCCACAGCCGTTGTCTTTTTTTTCTTGATGCTTTTTAAGAGTATAGAGTCAAGTTATATAGGAGACAGCCCTTCATTTGGGGTTTAATTTGGTATAGTCCATGTTTAGGTTCAGATCTTGCATTGCGGCAGGGATTCCACAGAAGTGGTGAGGTGGAGCCAAAGGATGTTGGTTTGTCCCTGTGTTGGTGAACTCAACTTCGCACACTAAGCTAAGGTGATATCTATCGGATTTGTCCATTGTAAAGTTACTGGCGTGTTTGTTTTTTTTCTCAAAAATAATATAGCATATGGGGGAAATACATTTATTACTGGGCATTCTACTGTAAAGACAAGCTTCTCCTTCTCCCCACTTATTTATTCATTTATTCAAATATAAGTATTATATCAGTATGGACTCAGAATCCATAAATTAGTTTTACTAATTTAAGTGACACGTAGATTAACAAACACTTATTTTTACCAACTTGTGGTATATTATGCATATCATAGAATTCACCCATTTTGGGTGCAACTTTGCTTAGTGGAGCACATTTTTGTTTCTCTGATTAGGTTCTTCTTGCCCAGTTGTAACTAACCTTCATTCTCTTCCCAGATACCTAAGCAACCACTAACTTACTTTGTCTCCATAGATCTGCTTACTCTGGACATTGCATATGAATGGGATCATACAATATGCAGTCTTTTGTGACTGAGGTTTCTTTCTCTATCCATAATGTTTACAAGGTTTATCCATGTTCTACCGCAATCAGTACTTCATTTCTTTTAATTGGGGAATAATGTTCTGTTGTGCAAATATGCCACAATTTTATTCACATATAGTTGAAGTTTCAGTTGTTCCCAGTTTTAGGTTATTATGAATAAGGCTGCTATAAATATTCACATGCTAATTCATAACAATCATCCATGTAGGTGAGCAGCATTCATGTTTTTTTTTTTTCATGTTTTTTTCATGTTTTTTTTTTTGCAGGCACTGCCAGGCACAGTTCTGCCTTCCTGGGATCTGTATTACTCAGGACTGTGTATCTCCAGAAGTAGGAGGAAAAATGACCACATTTAAGGTGAGTAGGACATGCCTTTCTCTCTCTTAAAATTCCACCTCATGCCCTAGCCAGTTTGGCCCAGTGGATAGAGCGTTGGCCTGCAGACCCAAGGGTCCCGGGTTCGATTCCAGTCAAGGGCATGTACCTGGGTTGCAGGCTCCTCCCCGGCCTGGGCCCTGGTCGGGGCGCCTGCAGGAGGCAACCAATCGATGTGTTTCTCTCACATCAATATTTCTCTCTGTCTTTTACTCTCTCTAAAAAGCAATGGGAAAATATCCTCAGGTGAGGATTAAAAGAAATAAATTTAAAAATAAAATAAAATTCCACCTCATTACCGACATGGCACGTTTCTCTTGGGACAGCTCCAGCAGAAGAACGGGTATTTGAGGACCTGTTGTGCTCCAGGGTGTTGAGTTTACTTTGCATTTGTTTTCAGTTTCTGTTTATTATTTATTTTGTAGAGCAGAAAAATGACCAGAAATGAACACTTCTCCCACTTTACTGTTTCCCAGCTAACAGATCAGCTGTTTTCATTTTCTAGTATACTTTTCCTCATGTGCATTCATAGCTGTGTTTGTATTCATGATATACATCTAATTTTAAATTGTGATTTTCTTCCCTCTAGTGTTATATAATGTTTCTTTTTTAGGGCTATGTCACATTCCCCTTGAATTGATATACCTTTTAATTTTTTGTTTTTACCTACCCCACATCCCACGATAGCTAAAAGCTACTTCTTTTTTTCTTTTTTCTTGTTATCTATTTATTTTTAAATCTTTATTGTTGCGATTACTACAGATGTCCCTCTTTTTCCCCCCATTGCCCCCCTCCACCCGGTTCCCGCCCCACCCCAGGCCCTCACCACTCTATTGTCTGTGTCCATAGGTAATGCATATATGCATACAAGATCTTTGTTTAATCTCTTCCCACCCCCCTACCCCCATTCCCTCTGAGAATTGTCAGTCTGTTCCATTTCCATGCCTCTGATTCTATTTTATTCACCAGTTTATTCTGTTCATTAGATTTCTTATTTATTTTTAGATTCAATTGATAGGTATGTATTTGTTGCCATTTTGTTGTTCATATTTTTTATTTTTTTCTTCCTCTTCTTTTTTTAAATATATTTTTATTGATTTTAGAGAGGAAGGGAGAGGGAGAGAGAGATAGAAACATCAATGATGGCCGAGGCCGGTTTGGCTCAGTGGATAGAGCATCGGCCTGCGGACTGAAGGGTCCCAGGTTCGATTCCGGTCAAGGGCATGTGCCTTGGTTGTGGGCATATCCCCAGTGGGAGATGTGCAGGAGGCAGCTGATCGAGGTTTCTCTCTCATCGATGTTTCTGGCTCTCTATCTCTCTCCCTTCCTCTCTGTAAAAAATCAATAAAATATATTTAAAAAAAAAAGAAAAAAACATCAGTGATGAGAGAGAATCATTGATTAGCTGCCTCCTGCACGCCCCTTACTGGGGCCCTTGACCGGAATCCATCCCGGGACCCTTCAGTCCGTAGGCTGACGATCTATCCACTGAGCCAAACCGGTCAGGGTATGTTTAGGGTTCTTGGAGGTTACTTGTAAATAGACCCAATGAGGGCACAAAATAAAAATATGAGGACTGTGGTCACTGCCGTACTTCTGCTGAGGCTGAGGAGAATCAGTGTGTGGAGTTGGAGGAGAAGGGCTGGGATGTCTACACATCGACTTAAGTTGCTCAAAATCTGAAACCATTTCTTGCCCATCCTCTCTACCTTCTCAGTGCTGTCACTTTTCAAGAGGCCACTGATTAGAAGATTGAGGTTACATGTGTTTGGTGTTGTAGGAGGAACTGACCTTCAAGGACGTGGCTGTGGTCTTCACCGAGGCGGAGCTGGGGCTGCTGGACACTGGCCAGAGGAAGCTGTACCAAGACGTGATGCTGGAGAACTTCTGGAACCTGGTCTCAGTGGGTGAGGACAGGTGCCCTATGTACTCAGTATCAGCTCCCAGGATTGGCTTGTGTCCTCAGGCATTCAGGGCACTGTGGATCTTGGTTCCTGGGTCAACACTCAACTGCTGAGCCACACCAGTTGGGCGGCACTGTGGATCTTAAAACAGTTGGTTACAGACTTTCGTGGACCCGACTTTTGTACCAACACTTTTTAATGCAATAAAATAAGGGAGAAATATCAGTTTGTTAGGAAGAACAGAATACTTTGCAGCAAAAACACTGGCCAGTTGCATGAGTGATCTAAAAACCATGGGAAGAGCTTTAATAAAAATAGGCATTGGTTAGCAAGTGGGTTTTATAAATACATTTCGTGCATATTTCTCTGGGTCATGAGATATTGGCATTTCTTAAAATAGGTCATTTTTTTAAAAAAAATGTTTGAAAAACACTTATTTGACTAATTAAGTATGCAGTAGGAATCTTAAATTTCTAATAAATTATACCTTTAGTGTGTTCATTTAAAATACTAGAGGCCTGGTGCACGAAATTTGTGCACAGGTAGGGTCCCTAGGCCTGGCCAGCAGGGGCCTGCCTTCATTCTGCACCATCCCCTGGTGAGAGAATCATTGATCAGTTCTTTATGCACGTCCCACGCTGGGGATCAAGTCCACAACTCTGGCATGTGCCCTGACAGGGAATCAAACCATGACCTCCTGGTGCATAGGTTGACACTCAACTACTGAGCCACACAGGCTGAGCCACATCACATCTGTATATATAAAAGGCTAATGTGCAAAGTGTCCCCTCGGGAGTTCGATCACTTGCTATGACGTGCGCTGACCACCCAAAGTTTTCCCAAACTCTGATTTCAAAGAGACAATCTAAAAGCTTCAGAAGGAAGTAGGGATAGGTTCTCTTGCTTTCTTTTCACTTCAAGGAATTTTGCCACCTTTGATTTTCTCATTAGCATCATGCTTGGTGTATGCACCCTTGTGTCTTTTAATTTGACCAAAAGTGAAACTTTTTGGTGGGACTCATTATTCATTCAACATACATTTTCTGCGTACTTACTATACTCTAGGCATGGTTCTGTGCAGTAGTTATGTGCTCTAGGAAATGTGTTCAGTGTAAAAGTTAATGTGTGTTCAGTGTATAAGGTATAAAATGCATGCCTCTTTGATGCTGTGTTGTCATGGGGAAGACAGTTAAACAACAGTTGACTTAGTGTGTCTTATGATTTGGCTCAATAGATTGAGCATCGACCTGTAAACTAAAGGATCCCGGGTTCAATTCCAGTCAAGGGCACCTGCCCAGTTGCGGGCTCCATTCCCAGTGTGGAGCGTGCAGGAGGCAGCCAATCAGTGATTCTCTCTCATCATTGATGTTTCTATCTCTCCCTCTCCCTTCCTCTCTGAAATTAATAAAATACATCTATACTAATATTTTTTTTATTTTTTATATATATATATTTTATTGATTTTTTAAAGAGAGGAAAGGAGAGAGATAGAGAGTCAGAAACATCGATGAGAGAGAAACATCGATCAGCTGCCTCCTGCACATCTCCTACTGGGGATGTGCCCGCAACCAAGGTACATGCCCTTGACCGGAATCGAGCCCAGGACCTTTCAGTCCGCAGGCCGACGCTCTATTCACTAAGCCAAACCTGTTTCGGCCATCTATACTAATAATAGCCTAGGGCCGTCATGACCTAAATGACCAGACGGACAACTGGTCACCGGGAAGTCCGTGGAGCACCTCTTGGTCCCTCCCCCATAGCCCACAGGCTCCTATCACAGCAAGGCTGGAGGCAGGTGGGCAGGCCGGGTGGCAGGGTGTGGGTGGGGCGAGGCAGGCGCAGCGGCTGCGGATCAGGACCAGAGAGAGGCCCGGAGAGAGAATCAGGGCCTGATCAGCAGCCTCTGCGGCTGCTGTTGAGGCCCAGAGAGGGAGAGAGACAGGGCCTGATCCGCAGCTGCTGAGGGGTTAGGGGCAATCAGGTTGGCAGGGGAAGGCAGTTGGGAGCAACCAGGCTGGCAGGGGAGGGCAGTTATGGGCAAGGTCAGGCCGGCAGGGGAGAGCAGTCAGAGGTGATCAGGCTGGCAGGGGAGAGCAGTTAGGGGCGATCAGGCGGGCAGGGAGAGCATTTGGGGGCAATCAGGCCTGCAGGGGAGCAGTTAGGGACAATCAGGCAGGCAGGCAGAGGCAGTTAGGGGTGATCAGGCAGGCAGGCAGGTGAGTAGTTAGGAGCCAGTGGTCCCAGATTCGAGAGGGATGTCAGACTGCTGGTTTAAGCCTGATCCCTGTGGGGTCCCAATTGGAGAGGGTGCAGGCTGGGCTGAGGGAACCCCCCCATGCATGAATTTCGTGCACTGGACCTCTAATACATATATATATATATATATATATATATATATATATACTGTGTAGAACATCAATAAAGAGCTTGGAAGTTGCCGGAGGTGAATTGAGTCAGGACAATATTTATTATTTTACACTGGGTGGTAAAGAGCCTTGTTGGTGGGCTGACATTGAGTAGAGACCTAAAAGACATGAGGAGCCATCCATGTGTCTGTCTGGAAAGAGGTTCTGGCAGGAACTAACTTGTCCTGGGTTGGCTTTCTGACTTTATTCTGTGACCTCACCTTTTCCTTCTCCCAGATTCTATCTCTGTTGTAAAAGATTACATTCCACTTTTTCACTTATTTTTCTAATAATCTGGATTAGTGTCAGGCTTTAGAACTATGTATGTTATCTGTTCAACTTGATTTCCCTTTTGTCGTCCTCATGAAGGAAACTTGCCAGTAGGAGCTAACATTTGACTGTCTGCTTTACACTCACTGTGTTTTAGCCTGTATGTGATTAAATACTTACTCCCAAATCTGCAAGTCATTCTAACCATTTCAGTCACCTCGGCATTGAAGTAACTTTCCAATAAAATGATCCAAGGCGGAGTTATATAGAGATTATTTATCATATGTCTACTGGAGCAACACAGGAGGCTTTTAACTGACTATTCCTACAGGAAGAGGAGTGAATTTTTCCTTTATAAAATTATTTTCAGAAGTACTTTTTAAAAATAAAAAGGTCATTTTTTAGAACACTTTTAGGTTTACAGCCAAATTGAGAGGAAAATAGAAGATATATATTCCCTACTTTCACACACCCACACACTCTTACATTATTGACATCCCCCACAAAATACAATTGATGACTCTACATTGACACATCATTATCACCCAGAGTCTGTACTTCACATTAGAGTTCACTCTTGGTGTTACACATTTTATTAATTTGGACAAATGTATAATTATGTATTCCACCATTATAGTATTGTATAGAGTATTTTCGCTACTCTAAAATTCTTCTGTGTTCCACCTATTTATCCCTCCCTTCCCTTGACCCCTGGAAACCACTGAAATTTTTATTGTCTCCATACTTTTGCCTTTTCCAAAATGTCTTATAGTTGGAATCATACAATATGTTCTCTTCAGATTACCTTCTTTCACTTAGCAATATGCATTTACCTTTCCTTCCTATCTCTCCATAGTTCGTTAGATCATTTCTTTATTAGCATTGAATAATATTCCATTGTGTGGATGGATATACCACAGTTTATTTACCCACCTACTGAAGAACATCTTGTTTGCTTCTGAGTGTTTTTTTATTTTTTTATTGCTTAAAGTATTATAAAGGGTATTACATATGTGTCCTTCCCCCCCCCCCCGCTTTTTTTTTTTTAAACATATTTTATTGATTTTTCACAGAGAGGAAGGGAGAGAGATAGAGAGTTAGAAACATCGATGAGAGAGAGAAAAATCGATCAGCTGCCTCCTGCACATCTCCCACTGGGGAAGTGCCCACAACCCAGGTACATGCCCTTGACTGGAATCGAACCCGGGACCTTCCAGTGCCCAGGCCGACGCTCTATCCACTGAGCCAAACCAGTTTCGGCTTCCCCCCCGCTTTTGACAATCCCCTGGCCTCCCCTACCCACCAGTGTCTGATGTCCATTGGTTATGCTTATATGCATGCATACAAGTCCTTCGGTTGATCTCTTACCCCCCTCCCTCCTGCCCCCCAACCCTCCCCGGCCTTCCTGCTGCAGTTTGACAATCTGTGTGAGGCAGCTCTGCCTCTGTATCTATTATTGTTCAAAAGTTTATAATGGTCTTTATTATCCATGAATGAGTGAGATCATGTGGTATTTTTCCTTCATTGACTGGCTTATTTCACTTAGCATAATGCTCTCCAGTTCCATCCATGCCATTGCAAATGGTAAGAGTTCCTTTTTTACAGCAGCATAGTATTCCACCATGTAGATGTACCACAGTTTTCTAATCCATTCATCTACTGATGGGCACTTAGGCTGTTTCCAGATCTTTGCTATGGTGAATTGTGCTGCTTTGAACATATGGGTGCATATATCCTTTCTGATGGGTGTTTCTGGTTTCTTGGGATATATTCCTAGAAGTGGGATCACAGGGTCAAATGGGAGTTCCATTTTTAGTTTTTTGAGGAAACTCCATACTGTCTTCCATAGTGGCTGCACCAGTCTGCATTCCCACCAGCAGTGCACGAGTGTTCCTTTTTCTCCACATCCTCTGTTTGTTGATTTCTTGATGATAGCCAGTCTGAACCTTGACCTCCTGGTTCATAGGTCGATGCTCAACCACTGAGCCATGCCAGCTGGGCTGGAATACATTTTTATATGCTTAATTGCCATCTATATATCTTCTTAGGTAAGGTGTATGTTAAAGCTTTTGACCCATTTATTCTTTGTTTTCTTATTGTTGAGTCTTAAGTCTACCAGACCTGAGGCCCTGAACCTAACTGTCCCCTATACCTGGGCTCCTGAGCATTAAAGAGAAAAAACCAACATGATATAGAAAAATGTTAGTTACATGCAAACAAGTGGTTAGAATAAGATGGAACTTGGAGACATTGTAGAAAATAGGTCTACCTTTCATCTAGCGCCAATATTCCACCTTTGTGTGCCAATCCACCCAGCAGGATGAGCCTTGTTTCAGACAGAGGTACTTCTTGCAAAGTGAGCACCAGATGTTGCTCTTCACCTTCTTGCATGGATTGTCTTTGAAGACACTCCAGGATTTTGCTTGTTGTACCTGGAGTGCTTTTCCATGCACACAGCACAGATATGATTAGACGATGTCCCAGGGGGAATCTCTGGAAAATGATTGCCTGGGGTCATCCGTTGAGGGAAGGGTTCCTTTTGTGGGTGGCTGTGGGCTGATGTCCTGTATCCACCAATAAGTTGCAGGCACAGTTTCTGAATATATCTGGTGAAATAAACTGGCTTTTTTGAAGCAGCTTGCTGCTTTGAAGCATACAAGATATAAGAATTATAACTGGCCCACATAAAAAATTTTATGAAAAGCTGCCAGGGCCAGCGGTAATGACGACAAGACCGGTGAAGGCGGGTCATCTGGTCATTTTTGTCACAGCCACCCATATATTTATTATAGTCCTTCACCAGCTGTGGCATCTGTATTTCTTGCACACTGCCATCTTTATTTCTTCTGTTTATTACTACATTTTGGGCTGGATCGTGGTAGTTTGAAATAAATGTGATGGGCTTTCTATCCTGCCAAACTAAACATGTTACACTTTCTTGACATAGATAGCAATTGTCACCCCTAGCAAGTTTTTTTTACACTTTTCAGCGACTTGGGAAACTGCTTCCTGTTTTGCTGCAGGGTTCCCACAATTCCTGTGTGTAATTCTGACAGTGCATATTTAGCAAGGGTTACAGAGTTGTAGAACCGGTCCATGACAAGCACATGAGATTTATTTTCCATTGCACATGAGGTCAGGAGACGAACAACTGTATTTCCTACTGCGCCCAAGTCTTTTATAGGCATTGGTGCAGCACCAGTATAGATTTCTGCATTCAAAATGTAGCCAGTCTCACCTTCACAGAGAAGGAAAGACTTCATGCCCCACTTTGTGGGCTTATCCTTGATATACTGCTTGATGGCCAAGCGGTTTTTTGTCGGGATCATCCCCTCATCTAGGCTCAAATGTTGCTTTGGCAGATAGAAGTGAAGAAACTTAGGGAGCAGACTTTCCAAGAAAGGCCTAACTTTATATATTCTATCTGTCTTATCGATATCTGTGTCTTTCTCATCAGATATATGTAAAAAACTCCAAAGGGCCAAGAATCTGTCTCGAGTCATAACATTTCGAAATCCAGGAGTAAACCCAACAAAGTCAGAGCCCTCATTTGTCCAATAATCCCAATAGCTGGGCTTTATACATAAGTATTCCATACAGATCCTCAGTCCAAGAAAAGCCTTCATTTCTTCCACTGTGGCATCCTTGAAATTTTTGGCATTGTAGGAGTTCGGCTTTGCTATATGCAATTGGTGGGCCCGGAGGTTGGTTTTCTCTGTCAAATTTTGCCAGAAAGTATCATCCAAAAACAAGGAAAAAAAGTCAATCGGTTCACTCTCCTCTGTGATAGATCCAGGAATGTTCACTGGGCCTTTTCTATACTCAGTGAAATTCAGATCTGTATTTGGTGATACAAAATTCCTTGTCCAACCTTCATCACCACCTAGATCTCCCCCATCAGCTGTTTGAGGGACACGCCCCCCTTCTCTTATTATCAATCTAGCTCTAGATCTATAAGGTTCAAGATTCTCCTCATCGCTCGAGCTCTCACTGTGTCACTTGAACTGGAAACGTATTCTTGATGAAATTCTGACTCCTCAGAGTCTGAATCAACCAAAGTATTGATCACCTGTTGGACTGTGATAAGCCTAGACCTACTTCGTTTTCCTGTTGAAGTGCTTGGTTCATCAGCCACTCGTTTCATTGTGAATTTTCAGAATTTTTTCACGTCAAACCACACAAAGTCAATTCAAACACATGGGGGCCGACATTTGCAATGGCTAACCATGAGGTTTGACCACGATTGGTTGGTTATTTTTAGTTTGCGACACATTTTTCTCACGTACTAGGCAAAGTACCGAAAATTAGGTACCACGGTATAGTGGCAGATTCGCAAATTACCGAAAAATCGGTACAGCAGTCTGGTAGGGTTAAGAGAAGTACTTTTTAAACTAATTGAAAATTTTATTGAGAAAGTAATCTCCACATGTTTAGATAACTTTGTATAAACATAATGTTTTTGGAGTACCAACGAGGGTAAATCTTTTAAAAAATACATTTTTAAACTGAAATTACTGGATATGGTCAAAAGTTTGTAAGAGTTGCAGAATTGCCGTAACCGGTTTGGCTCAGTGGATAGAGCGTCGGCCTGCAGGCTGAAAGGTCCCAGGTTCGATTCTGGTCAAGGGCATGTACCTTGGTTGTGGGCACATCCCCAGTAGGGGTTGTGCAGGAGGCAGCTGATCGATGTTTCTCTCTCATCGGTGTTTCTAACTCTCTATCCCTCTCCCTTCTTCTCTGTAAAAAATCAATAAAATATATTTAAAAAAAAAAGAGTTGCAGAATTTCCAGGAATACTTTGAATATGTAAATATAAATACTTTAAAGTATTGGATATTAGATTATATTACATGAACCTAAAATTCAAAGTATTTGTTTTGCTTTTCCTTAAAGTTCTATTTGATTCATATTTTATTTATGTAACTTTTTTTTCTACATAACTACATGATTTACTATTCAAGATTCTACACTAACTTTGTTATTCATTAGAAACTAGTGGCCCAGTGCACAAATTCGTGCACATTAAAAGGAAATTAATTAGAAGGAATATTTTAATATCACTATTCGCCCTTTCTTTATAATAGAAGTGTCAACCAAATTCGCGATTGACAATGACAGATCAAAACACATGCGTGCGATTGGCGACAACAAGAGCTTTATATGTATCACGCATGTGTAAGTCAACTTAGCCTTTTATATCTATAGAATAAACTTGCTTAATTAGACCTGCTTTCTGAGTTAGTTAAACTTTTTCCAGCCCAGTGAAGCACCCCAACTGAACAAAGCCTTCAGTTGTTCATTTCTCTTCATTATCTATCTTTATAGGAGGGAAGATCCCAAGTGAGACAGAGACTGTTCCAGAAGCAGAACCTCATAAAGAGCTTTCCTCCTGGCACATCTGGCAACAGATTGCAAGTGACTTAATCAGGCATCAAGACTTCATGATAAAGAGTTCCCAGGTTCCCAAACAAGGTGATTCGCCTGGCCAATTTGGAGCAGGACTATTTATAACTTACACAGGCCAGAAACTTTACCAGGATAATGAATGTAAAAAGTCTTTCAGTGATGCCTCCAACTTTGATCTTCATCAACAGATACATTCAGGAGAGAAGTCTCATACATGTAGTGAATGTGGAAAAAACTTCTGTTATAGTTCAGCACTCCATATTCACCAGAGAGTTCACTTAGGAAAGAAACGCTATAAGTGTGATGAGTGTGGTAAGGAATTCAGTCGGAGTTCACATCTGAAAACTCATCAGAAAGTCCACATTGTAGAGAAACCATTCAAATGTGAGCAGTGTGGGAAAGGCTTCAGTCGAAGATCAGCACTTAATGCTCATTGCAAATTGCACACGGGGGAGAAACCTTTTAATTGTGAAATATGTGGAAGGGGCTTCATTCATGCTTCACATCTTCAGGTACATCAGAGAATCCACACTGGGGAGAAACCATTCAAATGTGGTATATGTGCGAAGAACTTCCGTTGTAGGTCAGCACTTAATAGCCATTGTATGGTCCACACGGGAGAGAAACCGTACAAATGTGAAGAGTGTGGGAAATGTTTCACTTGTAGTTCAAATCTTCATATCCATCAGAGAGTCCACACAGGAGAGAAACCATACAAATGTGAGGAGTGTGGGAAGAGCTTCAGGATGAAAATCCATTATCAAGTTCATCTGGTGATCCACACAGGAGAGAAACCCTATAAATGTTACATATGTGGGAAGAGCTTCCGTCAGAGGTCACATCTTAAAACCCATCAGAAGGCCCACTGTCTAGAGAAACCTTATAAGTGTGAAAAGTGCGGCCAGGGCTTCAATAAGAGTTCACGACTTCATGATCACCAGCTGATCCATACTGGGGAGAAACCATACAAATGTGAAGAATGTGGGAAAGGATTCATTCGTAGAGCAGATCTTAAAATCCATGGTAGAATCCACGAAGTTGAGAAGCCATATAATTGTGGGGCGTGTGGGAAGGTCTTCATTCAGGCCTCACATCTTCTGGTCCATCGGAGAGTCCACAATGGGGAAAAGCCATTCAAATGTGATGAGTGTGGGAAGAGCTATGGGCGGAGTTCACACCTTCGAGCCCATGAAAAAGTCCACACTGGAGTAAAGCCACACAAATGTCACACGTGTGGGAAGAGCTTTGGTCGGAGTTCGCACCTTAGATCCCATCAAAAAGTCCACACTGTAGAAAGGCCATACAAATGTGAGGAGTGTGGGAAGGGTTTTAAGTGGAGCTTGAATCTTGACGTGCATCAGATTGTCCACACAACAGAGAAACCATATAAATGTGGGGAGTGTGAGAAGTGTTTCAGTCGGGCCTCTAGTCTTCAGCTTCATCAGAGTGTCCACACTGGAGAGAAACCATAC
The DNA here is from genome assembly GCF_000147115.1 of Myotis lucifugus. Classification (NCBI taxonomy): domain Eukaryota; kingdom Metazoa; phylum Chordata; class Mammalia; order Chiroptera; family Vespertilionidae; genus Myotis; species Myotis lucifugus. The sequence continues at coordinate 196,050 of NW_005871450.1, read as the reverse complement.
AAATGTGAGGTGTGTGGCAAACTCTATAGTCAGTCTTCACAGCTGAAATATCATGGGCGAGTTCACACAGGGGAGAAACCTTACAAGTGTGAGATATGTGGTAAGAACTTCAGTTGGAAATCAAGTCTTATAAGACATAACAAAATTCATGTGGGTGAGCCATTTTACAAAGATGATGAGAGTAAGAACATCAAAGAATTGTCAGAGGAAAGAAGTTCTACAAAATGATATTTTAAAAAAGCACACACACAACCTGAATTCTTATCACCAGGTCTCACAGGAGAGAAAATAGTTATTTTAGTTTAGTCAGTGTTTAAGCATGTGCTGAAAAGATCTCCGTTTTCAGCAGATCATACAGCAAAGAACCTTTGTAAGTGGTGCAGTAAACACTACATTCAGAATTTTGACATTTATTAGATGTCACTTAGGAGATGGTGCTTAGAAGGAAAAGTTTGGTCTGGCCTTTAACAAAAGTTCAGAGATGTGCCTCAGTCTTTCCGCAACTAGGGTTCAGGAATCTGGAGAAGGGACTGCGATATAAATGAATAGAGACTAGACATGGAATATAAATTTGGAAGGCATGGGAGAAAGCCAGGCGGAAACTTAGCCCTATTGACTAAGCTCCCCGAATCTCCAGACCTACAGCTTTTTATTAACACATTTTGCCCTTTAGCAAAGCAGGTACACATATCAAAGGTAAGGTTTGGTAAACAAAGGATTATCAGGTTAGGGGAGTTGCCCTCAGCTGTTTGGCAGCAGGTAATAATATGCAGGTCTTCAGCCCTGCTGAAGATGTTCATCAGCCTTCTGATGAACTATTCTCATTTATTATGCTAGCGACTGTCCTTCGCCTCCGGCAGTAATGTACATACCAGAATTGCTGACCAGTAAAGTGTAAGCTCCACGAGGGCAGGGACTTTGCTGTCATGTCTGCACAATCTTAATATTCACTCTTGTCGTTGTGCTCAGTACTTATATGTTAAAGAAACCAAAAGGAAAAAATGTACAGTATATGAAATCGTATCCAGAGGAAGATACCTGGCAAATAAAATTAATTCAAGGAAATGAACATTTGTTGAAATACAAAAACACGCACTCAGTATTCCCAGCCACAATATTAACATGGTACTACCCTATTGCAAATGGCTTCTGTCTTCCCCATAGCCTCTCAAGTTGGGTTCCTATTATTTGGGGCCCTGTCTTGTTTTCTAAGGATTGTGTACAGTGTAATTGACTATCTTTTGGGGTTTTTCTGACAGTACAGAATGAAAAAGGTTTTTTTAAAATTTTATAAGAAGTTTAAGGAGAGAGAAACCAAGATGGCAGCATAGGTGCTGGGGTCAAACCCCTGCAGATCCAGGGGTCCCCAAAGGTTTGGACAGAGTCGGCGAAGAAGAAATGACACGGAGACAGCCTTCAGTTGATCAGCAGCCTAGTCAGGACCTCTAGCCAGGATCTCCAGCCAAAGTTCTGGTCGGGATCTCCAGCCAAGTTCTGGTTAGGATCTGATCAGGATCTGATGTTTATTGTCTTGTTACATCTGTATTTATACCAGTCGATTTTAATCCTGTCAATTTCTATTGCAAAGGTTAGGGCGTTTCTTATCTCCATTCCAAGGAGTAAAGATTATGTAGCTTAAGCGTGATTGTTTGTAGTTAGAGTGATTAACTACCCGCCTGGCACTTAGTTAAGGGGTTGTATCCCCTCCCTAACCTCAGGGAAAAATCCCCACCTGGGGAAACAACCTTTCTCAGAGAGGTGACCTTGGTTAAAACACATGGCGCTAAGGAGAGCAAACATATTAAGAACAATATGCTATATATGCCAGGTCCCTTGAAACATATGCTGTGCAGATGTTTCTTTCCTGCAGCGACTGTGTCAAGCAGCAAGGATGGACCGGCTTCCTGCAAATTCCCCCTTTTTTATTTTTTAAATGATAGCGCATGCAAATCAGTGGCCACCTCTCAGATTGGGCTGTTTAAGACTCAGAAGAAGACTGGCAAGCAATGACAATAAGCGTAGCTATAAACATAGTGGATGAAGCGCACAAGGAGCCCTGTTCCTTAGGAGGTTGCCGGCCTCTTCAGTCAAGAGATTTCAGCTGTCCTCAAGTTGTTGGTTTGATTGTCTTTGTTGGTCTGGCTAGTGGGCGGCGTCACTGGCGACAGGCTTCCCGAAGTGTCAGTGAGTTGAAGGGCTGCATCAAAGGGTCCATCAGGGCCGTGCTTGATGGTGGTGTTGGTGTCCAAGGAGGAGTAAGCTGTGTCCTCTGGGTCAGCTGTTATGGAGGATGGAGGGTAGTAGAGAGAAAGAAAAGAAAGCAGAAGAACTACAAGGCATGGAAGTGTTTAGAAAAAAGGAGAAGAAAGGAAAGAAGGCAGCATCCTCACACAGCCCTTTCCTTCAGCTGCCCCTTTCCCTGTGGTCCAAGGTAGAAATGGGAAACAAGTCCTGTTGCAGTGAGAGGGCAGCTGCTGTTAGCCAGTCTCTGTATTTACCTGGGTCCCTATCTGAGCTGAGCGGGGGAAGCGGGAAGTAGCCATCGGGGCAGGAGACCTCCCTCAGAAGGGGCGAGTGTTCAAGCCCCTGCATAGTTGGGGGGGGTGAGGATCTGTGCCCCACCTCTGTTGACCACCAAGTTCTCTCCTGCCGGCCCCTCTGCGACTGTGCCTGTCTTAGGTTGTTCCTCCCTGAGGAATCTTACCCGTCTTTGACTAACCAGCCATCCTCCGGGGCCAACCAGGGTGATGTGAGGTTCAGTTCTGTCTCCTTGGTAGCCTATGCTGCCGTGGCCTCCACGCCCAGCAACTGCCTTGGGATGCCCTCGCCTACTGGCGGGGCCCCGGCATTGATCACATATCTTGGGGAACCCAGGTTTCTTCTCCAGGAAGGGCCCAGCTCACGCCATTGGGTGAGAGACAGATCCATGGTACCAGCCACCATGAGGCTTCAACCTCAGCATGAACAGAGAGCTCAGGCAACAGCTATGGGTATGTGGCTTGTAAGAAGAGGGTCTCTCTTGACACGAGGATAAGAGGGGCCAATACAGGACAAAGGAGAGTCCCGGGACAGGGCTTTCTCAGCCCAGGATGTCAGGCTCTTGTCACAAGACAACTCCATGTATGGGGCATATACCAGACACCCCTAGTCATGGCATAAAAGGGAGGTGCCCTTCCTGGAACAGTAGACTAGGGAGATTCTAGAAAAGGCTGTGTTCAGGAGAGAAGGACAAAGGCCAAAGAACCAGCAAACAAGTAGTTAGATTTTAAAAAAAAGGAAAAAGGAAAGAAGATGTGGGGCAAAGCTGGGACATATGGAGGCACATGTGATCCTCCCAATGGACAGATTGTTCCAGCTCAGGGCTGCACATCTGCTGCAGACGGGCACTGGTCAGGTGTGCTAGGGTGAGGTGGAGACAGAGGGCGGTGAGACATAAAGTCGGACAGACGGTCTGGAATCCACACAGGTGAGTCTGCGTCCTGTGGAAATATACAAGCATATCCTCTCCCCCAGGTTAAAAGTACATCAGGTCCCTTCCAGGCTCCTGTAAGCAAGTCTTTCCATTTGACGAGGACTTTAGGTTTAGTTAGATCAGGATTCCAATGTCTGTACATCAGGGAATTTCCCTCAGAATCTACATTTAGTATATTAATTATAAATAGAGTATGTTGTAGAACATGATGAGGAGAGGAATATTTAAACTCATTTTCTTGTAATTTTTAAATTTATGTTTTTAAAGTTTGGTGAGCCCTTTCTACTATTGCTTGGCCTTGAGGATTGTAGGGTATTCCTGTAGTACGTGCGATGCCGAATGTAGAGCATAAGTTTTTAAAAGCTCTAGAGGTATAGGCAGGCCCATTGTCTGTTTTAAGTGCCCTTGGTATTCCTAGGTAGGAAAAACATTGAAATAAATGTTGACTTACATCTTTAAAGGCTTCTCCTGTACGTGCAGAAGCAAGGATAACATGAGAAAAGGTATCAATACAAACATGCACATAGCAAAGTTTGCCAAAGGATGGGACATGAGTAATATCCATCTGCCATAAGTCACAGGGTCTAAGTCCTCTTGGATTAACTCCAGTAGCAGGGCTAGGAAAATGAGTAGGACAATGGCCGCAGTCACGTACAATACTTCGAGCAGCTTCTCTAGATATGCGATAATATAGACAGAGAGCAGAAGCATTGCTCTGTCTGGCCAGCAGAGTCCTTGAGCGATGGCACTGGGTGAATCCTGGACCCCAGTGGCCACCGCCCAGAGCAGACGCTGCCCTCCACGCCCCGGTCTCCCACAGCGACAGGCGGCCCTGCGGTGCGCTGCGAAGTCTCCATCCGGCAGGCTTTCTGATTTCTTTACTCTTGGCTCAAGTTTATTGGTTAATATTAGTCACCAGTTAATAAGAAAATAGTTTCTGCCGAAACCCGTTTGGCTCATTGGATAGAGCATCGGCCTGAGGACTGAGGGGTCCCGGGTTCGATTCCGGTCGAGGGCATGTACCTGGGTTGCGGGCACATCCCCAGTGGGAAATGTGCAGGAGGCGGCTGATCGATGTTTCTAACTCTTTATCTCTCTCCCTTCCTCTCTGTAAAAAATCAATAAAATATATTTTTAAAAAAAAGAAAGAAAAAGAAAATAGTTTCTAAGTGTCTTTTTTTCCTCTGTGTGTGTGGTTCTGTTTTTAATTGAGTTAATCAGACACCACCATCAAGTTAAGTGTGTTCAATCACAGCCATTAATTATTCCTTTTTCTTAAATTCTTGGTTCCCGTAGCTGGAGCCTTTTTCTATTTCAGTTACTCCTATTAGTCGGTGGACTCCAAAGGAAGCTGCCCCGACAAAGCCCAGGAAGGTGAGGATCAGGAGGAGAGAGCTGCTTGCAAAGACGCCCAAGACAAAGCGGAACAGAGGAGACAGGAGAACCGTGGCCCAGAAGAGGAAATTCAGGAGTGTCCACGGCCGGTGGGCAGGTCTGAAGGGCTCCCCCGGAAACACGCCCTTCTGGTTGTACTTCTCCTGCAGAGCATCCTTCTCCTGGTACAGCTTATGGAGCCACTGGGCTGCTTCTCATCCTGCGGGATCTCTTCCAGAGGGAACCTCCTCAAACACATATCCGCCTCGTACTTCTTCCCTTAGAGGATCCCCAGCAAAGACGGGTTCTTGTTTCCCCGGAAATTCAGAGTGACATCATAGATGGCTGCGACTGGACCGCTGTGGTGAAGCCCTTGGTGCGAGGCAGCAGGTGGTGCTTGAGGGGGGGACAGCCCCTTGGAGGCGGCCACCTCCATGCTGACGCGGTGTTTCTTCTCTGTGAAGCGCGTGCCCTCACAGTACAGGAGAAACCACATGTACTCAGGGTAGTCGGCCAGGCACCTCAGCCCTGCGATGACGGTGTCCCGGTCCTCTTCCCATTTCCTCTTGCAGAACACGATCTCCAGGAAGTACCACGTCCAGCCGATGAGGGGCATGCACAGCAGTTCCCTCTTGGCCAGGGCCTTGGAGCTCCCCAGGACGCCGAACCCCTCACACATGGTCCACCCGCACAGGAAGTCGATCTCGAAGTTGTGGTTGAGGATGATGATGGCGTGCTCCTTCCCTAAGCGGTCTATGGTGGCCTGGTCGGAGAAGAGCGTGCACTGCGTGCAGGACCACCACTCCAGCAGCATGACCAGCTGGCTCCAGAGCGAGTAGGCGAGGCGGCAGTTCAGCCGGCGGTACAGCTGCTTGTTTAGGGGCCAGAGGACAAGGGTGCAGAGCTGGATGAAGTTGATGACCAGCCCGCTCACCACAAAGACGAACCCGCTCACCACAAAGACGAACCCGATGAGGAGGTGCAGGACGAACTGGGTCTTCAGGTAGGTAAGCAGGCCCATGATCACTCCTCAGTAGTGAGAACAAGGTCCTTCACTGAGAACGGCCGTCTGGTATTGGGGTCCAGTCCCAGCAGGTCCATGGGTTCCCAAAGGTGTGGACAGAGTCGCCGAAGAAGGAATGACACGGAGACAGCCTTCAGTTGATCAGCAGCCTAGTCAGGATCTCTAGCCAGGATCTCCAGCCAAAGTTCTGGTCGGGATCTCCAGCCAAGTTCTGGTTAGGATCTGATCAGGATCTGATGTTTATTGTCTTGTTACATCTGTATTTATACCAGTCAATTTCTATTGCAAAGGTTAGGGTGTTTCTTATCTCCATTCCAGGGAGTAAAGATTATGTAGCTTAAGCGTGATTGTTTGTAGTTAAAGTGATTAACTACCCGCCTGGCACTTAGTTAGGGGTTGTATCCCCTCCCTAACCTCAGGGAAAAATCCCCACCTGGGGAAACAACCTTTCTCGGAGAGGTGACCTTGGTTAAAACACATGGCGCTAAGGAGAGCAAACATATTAAGAACAATATGCTATATATGCCAGGTCCCTTGAAACATATGCTGTGCAGATGTTTCTTTCCTGCAGCGACTGTGTCAAGCAGCAAGGATGGACCGGCTTCCGGCACATAGGTAAACACCTGAAATTGCTGCCTCGCACAACCACTTCAAAAATACAACTAGAGCTCTAGCCGGTTTGGCTCACTGGATAAAGCATCGGCCTGCGAACTGAAGGGTCCCAGGTTCGATTCTGGCCAAGGGCACATGCCAGGGTTGTGGGCTCAATCCCCAGTGGAGGACTTGCAGGAGGCAGCCAATCCATGATTCTCTCTCATCGTGGATGTTTCTATCTCTCCCTCTTCCTTCCTCTCTGAAATCAATAAAAATATTTTTTAAAAAATACAACTAGAAGACAAAATGGACATCATCCAGAACCACAGGAAGACTGGCTGAGTGGAAATTCTACAACTAGAAGGAAAGAGAAGAGCACACTGAGACTCAGAGGAGGTGGGGAAGTAAAGTGCAGAGGTACGGAGGCGCACGTGGAAAGGGCTGGCAACTGAAGACGCGGTTGTCTTTTTCAATTGGGAGGGAGACACAAGCTCCTGACTGCTCTGAACTCCAGTTCCGGGTTAGTCTCTGGGGACCCAGGCTCATACGGGAGAAACTGAACTGTCTGGCATTAGGTGGGACTCAAGGGCGGCTTTCTCTCAGAGGTGCTTGCAGCGATTTGCTCCGCCCTGTTAATTCCCTGACACCCCACCCCACCCAAGCTGTGCATAGAGGCTTTTGCATATGAATGCCCTGGCCCTTTGCAATGTAAAATTACCATATGCAGCTGTGTCAGAGGAACCCAGAACATCCAAAAGAAGGCCCAAGGCCCCACAGCAGCTTGCATTGCTTCACAGCTGGGCCTCATCTGGGCACATCCAAACCCCAAACATAAAAGAGGAATCTGCAGATCTCTCTGTAGCTCCTGCTGGGTAGCCTCAGGCAGAGGCTAGATTAGCACCTCCTAAGAGATCCAAGAGCCAGTGTACCCAGTGGTCAGAGTGGGACCATCCAGATTACAGCTCCTCAGATCCATAAGGGTCACACTCAGGGGGCAGACTCAGTGAGCACCAAAGCCCCACTGAAGCAAGTCTTGCCCCAGGAGAGTGTCTCCAGCTCAGAAGTTCTCCCACTGCAGACACAGCTGATTCTCACCGCCAATTGGCCTGGAAGTCAATTCCTCCCAGTGATACCTACAACAATCAAGACTTAACTACAACAAGACTGTGCACAAAGCCCACAAAGAGGTGCACCAAGAGTGTCCACCTCAGGTAATTGGGGAGGCTGAGCCACTGGTCCCTATAGGACACCTAGCACAGAAAGCCACTCTATCAACACAGGGAAGCATAAAAAATGTGGAGACAAGTCACAAATGACAGAAATGGAGGAAAGGAAACTACTGGATATAGAGTTCAAAACCACACTTTTAAGGTTTTTCAAGAATTTTCTAGAAGCCGCCAATAAATTTAGTGAGACCCTCAAGAAATCGACTGAGACCCTCGAAGTTATGAAAAATGACCAACTAGAAATTATGCATACACTGACTAAAATGAAGAATATTATACAGAGATCCAACAGCAGACTAGAGGATCCCAAGAATCAAGTCAAAGATTTGAAATAGGAAGAAGCAAAAAACACCCAACTGGAAAAGAAAAAAGAATCTGAAAATATGAAAATAGTGCAAGGAGCCTCTGGGACAATTTCAAGCATACCACCATCTGAATTATGGGGGTGCCAGAAGAAGAGAGAGCAAGATATTGAAAACCTATTTGAAGAAATAATGACAGAAAACTTCCCCTACCTGGTGAAAGAAATAGACTTACAAGTCCAGGAAGCGTAGCGAACCCCAAACAAAAGGAATCCAAAGAGGACCACACCAAGACACATCATAATTAAGATGCCAAGAGCAAAAGACAAAGAATTTTAAAAGCAGCAAGAGAAAAAGTTACCTACAAGGGAGTACTCAGATTGTCAGCTGATTTCTCAATAGGAACAATCAGGCCAGAAGGGAGTGGCAAGAAATATTCAAAGTGATGAATGCCAAGAACCTACAACCAAGATTACTTTATCCAGCAAAGCTATCCTTCAGAATTGAAGGTCAGATAAAGAACCTCACAGCTAAGAAAAACTAAAGGAATTCATCACCACCAAATCAGTATTATATGAAATGCTTAAATGTATCCTTTAAGAAGAGGAAGAAGGCCCTAAGTGGTTTGGCTCAGTGGATAGAACGTCAGCCTGTGGACTCAAGGGTCCCAGGTTCGATTCCTGTCAAGGTCATGTACCTTGGTTTCGGGCACATACCCAGTAGGGAGTGTGCAGGAGGCAGCTGAATTGATGTTTCTCATCAATGTTTGTAACTCTCTACCTCTCTCCCTTCCTGTCTGTAAAACAATAAAATATATTTGAAAAAAAAGAAAAAGGTAAAAATATGAACAACAAATACATATCTATCAACAAGTGAATCTAAAAACCAATTGAATAAATAATCTGATGAACAGAATAAACTGGTGAATATGATAGAATCGGGTATAGAAAGGGAGTAGACTGACTATTCTTGGGGAGTGGGGGGGAAAGGGGTGTGGAGGTGCAGAAAGAGACTGGACAAAAATCATACACCTATATATGAGGACAGTGGGGGGAGGGTAAGGGCTGAGGGTAGGGTGGGAACTGGGTGGAGGGGAGCTATGGGGGGGAAGGAACAACTGGAATAATATGAACAATACAGATTTAATTTTTTTAAAAAGCATGTTACACAATTAGTTTTTATCAGTGTTAAGGCAGGGGTTCACCTTTGACACTTTGAATGTGTCACAAGTAGTTGCCAATGTCAGATTTTTTAACCTTGAACTTCTTACTGATTTCTAATTCTGTGCATTTCCAGCCTGACTTTGAAATGTTCACCCTCTAATTATTGTAGCATGACTATCAAATCTTAGGTAGGAGCTATGCCATATTGTTCTCCAACACCCATGATACAAATACCACAAAAACCCAAAACCTTGTGGGAATTTGATTATTTTATCAGATGTATTATCAAGGCAAGACACACTTATATGCTTTTTCCTATTGGTAACAGTAAAGCATGATTTTGGGAAAGGAGTATATATCAGAATATAGGTTGTACACATCTTTGATCTGGAAATCATATAATGGAAGTTATGATTGTGAGATTAAAATACAAAGGAGTACGATATGGATGATGTCACTGGATTATTTAAAATGGAAATATGCATACAGCTGTAAGAGTTTGGATTTTGATATATTCTGATGTTAGCCTGAAGCCATTAAATATCATGGCAGATATCTGTAAGGACAGAAATACATAATATGGGCTTTGAGAAATCATAGATTGTAGCCTTTATAGCATAATCAAACATTGATCTTTGTGTGTTTGTATGTGTGTGTTTCCAAGTGTGGGTGTGTGTCTGTGAGTGTTCCTGAACGAGACTGGCATTTGCATCAACTGGCTCAGTAAAGTAGCTTGTTCTCCCCAGTGTGGGTGGGCACCATCCAATCTCTTGACCTGAATGGAACAAAAAGAGGGAAGAGAATTTGCCCCTTTTCATTTTCTGCCTCTCTGCTTCCATGAGGCAATACCTTCTTGGGCCCTGGGACTGGATTTTAAACCATTGGCGCTCCAGGTGTCCAGGCCTTGGGCTTGGTCTAAATAACACCACCAGCTCTCCTGGATCTTCAGCGTGCAGACAGCAAATCATGGGACTTCTCAGCTTTCAGACTTGCCTGAGCCAGTTCCTATGACATCTGCATGCCTGTGTGTGTGTGTGTGTGTGTGTGTGTGTGTGTGTGTGTGTGTCTGAGACATCTGTTCACCAGGCTTCCCTTTTGGAACTGGTGCTGGCCACAGGTCTTAGGACAACCACATGGACATCATCTTGCAGTTTCTTGGGGCATTTGGCCAACCACACACATTTGGGTAGAAGTCACAAGACAAACCCTAGATAAATGGATGAGGCAGCCCATCTGGATAACACTGCTAGGGGATCAGAGGAAAATGTCAAAATCTTTGAGGCAGGAACGACAAATTGTGGAGACGCTTGAGGCAGAGGGCTCAGAGCAGGGGCCCTATGTGCCTGGACCTTAGGTATACCCATCTCCCATTGCTAATACAACCCCATCATTTTGCAAAGTGCACCACAACTATCCTTGTTCACTTGTTTTGTAGCCCTAGTCTCAGAGTTTCCATTTCTGCCTGGAGACTGCTAAGACAAGGACATGAACATCTCCGTGAGATTTACATCACCAAACCCACATTCCAAAAAGAGTGGGCTTACAGCATAGTGGTTACACTGCTAAGTATATTCCCAAGAGAACCAAAAACACAACCCTCACAAAAACTGGTGCAAAAGTGTTCATGGCAGCAGTGTGAAAACACTGGAAACAATCCTATGTTCATCAACTGATGGATGGATAAACAAAATGTTACATATCCATACAATGCAATATTTTTCAGCAATATGAAAGAATGAAGTACTGGCTCATGCTACAACATGGATGAACCCTGAAGACATTATGTCAAGTGAAAGAAGCCAAACACAAGAGATGATGTGTGGTACGATTGCATTTGTATGAAATGTGCAGAATAGGCAAATCCACAGGGAAAGTAAATCAATGCTTTTTCCAGGGCCTGGGGGTAGGGGGTGGAGTTGGGAATGAGGAGTAATTGCTAATGTGTAGGGGCAGATGAAAATGTTCTAGGATTAGACAGTGGTGATCATTGCACAATACTGTGAATGTTTTCAAAAGTGGAGAAATGACATGATACCCCCTATTTGTGTTAAAATGTAGCGGTATTAGATCAGTCAAGGTTCTCCCAAGGAAAAAATCAGTAGTACTACTATATACTAGCAGAACTTAGCAGTGGTTCTCAACCTTCCTAATGCTGCGACCCTTTAATACAGTTCCTCATGTTGTGGTGACCCCCAATTTCATTGTTACAAATTGAACATAATTAAAGCATAGTGATTAATCACAAAAACAATGTGATTATATATGTGTTTTCCGATGGTCTTAGGCGACCCCTGTGAAAGGGTCGTTCGACCCCAAAGGGGTCTCGACCCACAGGTTGAGAACAGCTGACTTAGGGTGATGAGTAATCCAAATGAAGGTGAGGAAGTGATTACACAAAAAACTTCATATGCAAATTAATGTCAACTGCTATAGCCTTTCTAAAGGTCAATCACACATATTAAATTTAAGTAGACACATATACCATGAAATCATTTCATTCTTGGATATATATTCCAAAGAATTTTCACATTGGTCTCTTCCAAAGGGTTCCAAAATCTCACATATGTCTATAGCAGACATGTATGATGATATTCATTTCATTGTTATTGGCAAAGGCAATGGTAAGAGATAGGTAATATGGTGCAGAATATGAAGTTCTATGAACTTCTACTTTCTTTGATTTTGCTATTCATTTGGTAACTTCTTGAGATGAGTATTTTAAAATCAATTTTCAGCTTCTAACACTTACGCATTTAAGGCTCAACATTCCCCTCTATGTATAAACTAAAACTACAGTTCCAATGGTGAGTTTGACTTTTTCTTACAACATGTATGCTTTTGCTTCTGGCTAAGACTAAATGGTTTGCTTATGAAAATAATAGCTGCCGTTTGTCAATATCCCAAGTGCAAAGCACTGTGTTTAATACGTGACACTGTCCCTAATCCTTCTAACAACTTAGTGATATTAGCCTTGCCTTACAAATGAAGACACTGAGACTGAGCTTGTTAGGAAGCTCATACAAAGTCACACAGCCTGCAGTGGCAGAGTGAGAACTTGAACACATGAAGACTTGACTCGAGAGCCCAGGCAGACTCTCCCTGTGCCCCTTACTGCCTCTCCATTCACTCCCTTACCCTTACAGGCTCTTGCCAAAGACTGTCATGCCATGGTTGAGAAGAGTCTTTTTGTTTAAAGAAAATTGTATTGCCCTAACCGGTTTGGCTCAGTGGATAGAGCGTCAGCCTGCAGACTGAAAGGTTCCAGGTTCGATTCCGGTCAAGGGCATGTACCTGGGTTGCAGGCACATCCCCAGTAGGGGGTGTGCAGGAGGCAGCTGGTCGATGTTTCTCTCTCACCGATGTTTCTAGCTCTCTATCCCTCTCCCTTCCTCTCTGTAAAAAATCAATAAAATATATATTTAAAAAAAAAGAAAGAAAAGAAAATTGTATGCATCTGTGTGTTTGGGGGATTTGTTGCTTGGTTTGGATTTCCTGCAGTAATACTTGGGGGAAGGTTGGGCACTGAATTATCTTCTCAAGGTTGAGCATCACTGTAATGAGGTAAAAGTTTGGCATCCTTGAGTATGAACAAATATTACACAAGACCCTACAAGTGTCAGGCAGATGGTTTTTATTCATTCAGTCACCAGATACTTCTGAAGAGGCTATTTCTTAGGGAGCATCGTTTGTGATGCTGTAAGAGGTGGAAACAAACAGCAGGATCACTACCTGGAGCCTTTGTTCCCTTGATGATCCCTGCTTTCCCATGACTAGAGCAGGGAACACTTGACCCTCACTAATAGGTTATTTGTTTTTTGTTGTGTGTTTTTTTTGTTGTTGTTTTTTTAAATAATTTTTATTACTTGAAGTATTACAAAGAGTATTACATATGTCTCCTTCCCCTCCCCCCCCTTGAAATTCCCCCGGCCCCTACCCCCTAGTGTCTTGTGTCCATTGGTTATTCTTATATGCATGCATATAAGTCCTTCGGTTGATCTCTTAACCCCCCCAAACCCTCCCCAGGCTTCCCACTGTAGTTTGACAGTCTGTTCAATGCTGCTCTGCCTCTGCATCTACCCCTGTTCATCAGTCTATACTGGTCCCCATTATCTGTCCCAACCTCACTGAAGCCATCCCAACCTCACCGGGGCTGTCTCGGCCTCACTGGGGGCTGTTTCAACCTCACTGGGGGTGGTTTTAAACCTCACCGGGGGCCGGCCCGACCCTCCCCCGGGGGGCATCTCGAACTCCCCCGGGCCCGTCTTCAAACCTCCCTGGGGGCCATTTTCGACTTCGACCGGGCCGTGTTCGACCCACACTTGGAGCCCTCCCCGGCCCACACCGGGGGATACCGGACCTCACCAGGG
>NW_005871450.1:131360-182021 GCF_000147115.1 Myotis lucifugus | reverse complement strand
CGGCACGCCTGCTCAGACTTCGCCCTCCACCAAGTGCACAGACTGCCTGTCTGCCATCCCCCAGCGTCCCACGCGAGACTGGAACCGATGGGCATGCTTGTGCGCCTGCTGGTACAGTGGTTCCACATCGCCAGCCCAGCCGGGCCCGGCCCCGGCCTGCCCTGAACCCGACTCCGCCCCCCGAGTGCGTCCCTCCCGGATGCGAGGAGCCAAAATCTGCAGCCTGCTGGGTTGGGCTCTGTACTTGGTGCCCCTGCACATCCTACTCAGTCTCAATGCTCTTCTTTCTATGTGAGGAGTTGAAATCTGCAGTTTTTTGGGTTGGGCTCTGTACTTGGTGTCTCTGCACATCCTACTCAGTCTCATTGCTCTTCTTTCTTTCCTTCCAGTTGTAGAGCTTCCACTGGGCCAGCTTTCCCATGGTTCCGTATGAGAGCTGTTTGTCCTATAGTTGGTAGTTTCGATGTTGTTGTGAGAAGCGGCACGCACAGGTCTCTTCCTTATGCCGCCATCTTGGTTCTCCTGGGTCTGCTTCTTGAGTGTGTCTCCCATGGGTGCGAGCAGTTGAAGTCTGCAATTTGTTGGGTTAGGCTGCAAAAGCGCAGGTGGGTCTTTTTGTGCACCTGGCACAGCTTGGATGGGGATGTAAATTGATTAGGGCTGGGTCTCAGGGAGTTGCCATGGTGGAGAAATAGCATTGGCGGCGTCTCCGCGGCCCCTCGCCTCTCCGGGACACCAGGGCTTCATGTCCCCCAGTGCTGGCGAGCAGCCGGGCGACAGAGCCTCCCTCGCTTTCTGATGACTAATAGGTTATTTGAATACTTTAGTAGATGTGCTGTCATTTGTGTCCCTCAAAATGACGGGCAGGGTGGTGTTAGTAGCAGTGGTTATAGATGTAAGATGACCACCTGACACTGACCCAGTAAAGCAGGGGTCCTCAATCTACGGCCTGCGGGCCACATGCAAATACAAATATTGTATTTGTTCCCGTTTTGTTTTTTTAGTTCAAAATAAGATATGTGCAGTGTGCATAGGAATTTGTTCATAGTTTTTTTTAAAACTATAGTCCGGCCCTCCATCGGTCTGAGGGACAGTGAACTGGCCCCCCCGTTTAAAAAGTTTGAGGACCCCTGCAGTAGAGAGTGAGAGCAGTTAGAATGAATTGGCTCCCTGAACTGCCAGTTTCTGATAACTTGACAATTTTATCATTATGAAGTGCCCCTACACATGTCAAGTAATTCTTTTCATTTTTTCTTAAAGTTCCCTAGGTCGAATATTAATATCACAAATGGTATAATTATATAAATAATTTGAAGCCTAGGATCATGGTGCATTTCTCTAGAAAGGATTTTCATTTGCTTCTGCCAGGGCTGGAAGATGCTAACAAAATACGTTCACCTTTATGCAATGTCAGGGATTGAGGTGACTTGACACTTGGTTTCAGTCGTGATAAAAGATGCACAATTTCCTTTTGTTCTTATTCCTACGGTTGACGCTCTTGGGGTTTACCAGGAAGCCTCTGTGGTGGGCAATGGGTTTGTGTTGTTTAGTCCCTCGAACCCGCCCAAAGTGCTACTCAGCATCTCAATTAACAGAACTTATATTCTTCTAAATCCGACAGGCTAGAATCGCAAGACATTGCCCGAGACCTTCTCAGGCATTCCGGGAACAGCTTTGTCTGTTTTCTGCTCTGGAATTGTTGTCCACGAGGACGGTACTGTTGCCGTTTTCCGCTTAGCATTCTGGGACATGTAGTTCAGCGCTCCATGTAGTCTGACATACTACTGTACACCTACTGCAAGGCCAGGCTGTAAACGTGTGTTTTTTTCCCCCCGCGGAATTCTGGGAAGTGTAGGTCCAAAAGCTCCGTGTAGCCATAGGCACCTCCAGTCCAGGAGGAGCGTGCTGTGGAATTCTGGGAGATGTAGTTCAGGGGCTTGGGTTAGTCACAAGCACTTCCGCCCCTAGACGACGTAGCAGCTATCGTTTCCCAGGTGGTGGTTATTGAGGTCGGTTATACACGGACCCATTCAAACTTCCCTCTACATGCGCCCGGGGCCAACAACCACCGGCCTTTCATTTGTGGAGGAAGAGGAGCGGCTAGAAAACGGAGGTCTGAGGCTGAGATAGAGATTTGCGTTCCCCAGGGCGGAGCGTCTTTGCTATGGCGTGTCCCCGGGATGGGGCGGGCTCGGTCGCGCTTCCCGGGGTTTGAGGGTCTCCCGGGCGCTCTGCACCCCCGACCCGGCTCCCTCACCTGCCACTCCATTGGGTGGGTTACCTAACACCTCTGTGCCTTCGCTTGCTGTTCTGTAAAAGGGAAATAAAAGTAAAACCGTCCTAATAGAATGTTTGAAACACAAAAACGAGAATAGTATAAATAAAAGGTTTAATTAAAACTGCCTGGCACTTGGGGTACTAATACTACTATAACTCTCTGGAAAGCGTCTATCTCGCAGTTAGATTCTACGAGCTCAGGAATCTGAATTGTCCTGGACTGCTAGCCTTTTTATTTTTATTTTTAAAAATATATTTTTATTGATTTCAGAGAGAAAGGGAGAGGGAAAGAGAGCTAGAAACATCAATGATGAGAGAATCATTGGGCTGCCTCCTGCACGCCCCCTCCTGGGGATCCAGGCGCAACCCCTGGCATGTGCCCTTGACAAAAATTGAACCCGGGACCCTTCAGTCCGCAGGCGGAGCTCTGTCCATTGAGCCAAACCGGCTAGGGCAGACTTCTGTCCGTTTATAGGGGCGGGTTGCCTCTAGCTGGTACCCGGGATGTGATTTATCAGGGATGCGAACACAATCCTGGATTTCACAGCTTCCTTTATTTCCCCAGCCCTGACTTCTCAGAAAGCACTGCCCGGAGGAGGCGGCAACAGAGCCCCAGGTGAGTAGGACTTGGCTTCTTCTAACGATATTCACTTAAATTGGAGAATGAATGGGACATGTTCTTGGACAGGTATGGGTAATGATTATAACTGAGCCTTAGTTGCTAAGTTCAATCTTTATGCAGATACACATATTTCTGTCGCACAGTGGCTCTGGGAAGTGCTGCTCATTTCCCTTCGTTAAAGATGAGACTGAGATGCAGGAGACATGTTTGCCCAGGGTCACCCTGCTGGTCCGAGGCAGACCTGGGCTTGGAATCTAAGCAGCCTGAGTGCAGCACCTGAGTTCGTCCATCTCGTTGGTCTGTTCTTCTTGTCTAGAATCATAATGGGAAAGTAGGTAGGGACTGGATTGTGGGAACCTTGAGAGCCAGATTTAGGCTAGTCTATATAGGAGTTTTTAAAAGAGTTTTCTCAACGGTTCCACTATTTTATTTCAAGTAATGTGTATACAGGGTGAGGCAAAAGTAGGTTTACAGTTGTTTGTATAGAAAATAATACAATCATAAATAATATAAGAATGAGCTCTTTTTGTGTACTCACAACTGTAAACCTCCCCCCCCCCCCATATTATAAAAGTAACATAATCATTATGGAAAATTCAAACAGTACAGGAATACATAAATAAAATTTTAAATTACCCATACCCAAAATGTAAAGATAACCATTGTTCCCCACGTAAAACAATGGTAATGTATATGGAACTGCTAGCTCTTACTTAACTTGATTTAATGATATTAAGATACATGAATTTAACTTGCTTTAATGTAGGCAAACTTTTCTTTTTTGTCCACTTTACTGTTTGTGTTAAAATAACATCCCTCTCCTGCATATTCTTTTCTTAACTCAAATGAAATATTAACCTATGGTCAGGATGGGAGAGAGAAGCGACTGAGATGAATGTCTTTACTAAAATACCAATAAATGTGTCAAACTAAAAAAAAAAAATAACCATTGTTAACGTTTTGGCAACTCCGGTTGTTCGTCGTGTTAATTTCCGCTTACGGAGGCTGTTCCCTTTGGGGCTGCTGGCACACTGCAGTGCTCCTCAAACTGTGGTCCACAGCCAGCGGCATTGCATCACTTGGGTAGAAGTGCCCACCCTTGAGCCCTACCCACTGCCTTCTGATTTAGAATTTCTGCAGATGGCACCCAGGAATCCTGAGTTGATTCCTGTGCACGGGGAAATTTGGGAAAGTTGGGAGAGGTTCTTGTCTGGAAACTAAGGCCTAAAAATTTGACCCTGGCAACTGTCACAGATGAAACTGAATAGGATACACCAGAGCCCTACTCAGTCCAAGATTCTTTCCCCCCACTAATTACTGTCAGCTGTCAGGTCTTCTTGCAAAATCCTGACATGAGCAGAAGGTAGCTGCAAGTATAGAGACAGAATGGATAGAGTTAGAGGTCTTGAGTATATATTTCTCTCAGGCCTAGGGGAGTGGATTAATTGCCGTCTTTTTAACTAGAGGACTTCTGTCGGAAGTAGGAAGATCAACTAGTACTTACTATTAGTTAATATTAGATACTTTGGCTGTCGTCATCATCACCAGAACTACTGTTGTTATTACTATGACTACTTCCTCATTTCTATAACTTTTTATTTAACTTTATACTTACAGAAAAGCTGCAAAGATAGTAGAAGGAATTCTCATATATTCTTTACCCAGATTCATCAGTTGTTTATGTCTTGCTTATTTGCTCTGTTGATGACCATCAGCCAGATACCTCCAGGAACACACCTGTAATCAAAAAGTTAAGTTTAGTCCTAGTCGGTTTGGCTCAGTAGATAGAGCGTTGGCCTGCGGACCGAAGGATCCCGGGTTCAATTCTAGTCAAGGACCTGTACCTCGGTTGCAGGCTCCTCCCCGGCCAGGGACCCTGGTCAGGGTGCATGCAGGAGGCAACCAATCAATGTGTTTCTCTCACATTGATGTTTCTCTGTCTTTCCCTCTCTCTTCCACTCTCTCTAAAATGAATGGAAAAATATTCTCGGGTGAGGATTTAAAAAAACACACGTTTATTTTAGCTTGCTGCAGCAGGAAGCCCACACAGCACGGGGGAATCAGGGGATGTTGGCAAGAAGCAATTAGGGTTTTGGTATGTGTTAGCTGCATTGGGGAGAGTGGTAGGCAGTGAGGGTTTGTTCTGGACTGGATGCTATCAAGAAGCAGAAGCAATTTTTAAAAATATATTTTTTATTGCCTTCAGAAAGAGGAAGAGAGATGGAGAGAGGGATTGAAGCACCAGTGATGAAAGGGAATCTTTGATCAGCTGCCTCCTGCACGTCCCCTACTTGGGATCAAGCCCATAACCCGGGCATGTGCCCTGACCAGGAATCAAACCATGACCTCCTGGTTCATGGGTCCATGCTCAACCATGGAGCCACACCAGCCTGGCTAGAAGCAAAAGCAATTTGATTACTGAATATTGTAAGAATTTTTGCCTAGTTGTGGGAGAAACAAAATGAAATTGGGGTTGTCAATTGTTCCCAAAGTAGTCACTCCTGTTAGCTGGGAGGGGCCGTTCTCTGGTGATTTTTGTCAGTGTGGCAAGTCCTTGTTTCTGTGTTATGGAGTGTCTTGTCTTTTTCTTGTTCACCACCGTCACTGAGTGGTCCTGTCTGATTTTTGTTCATCAGTTGAAAACATCAAGTTGTAGCTTTAGCTTGTCAGAGTTCTTTTTTTCTCCTTCACAGCTCTATCATACTTACAAGTTTGTTGTTGGTTTTTTCTGAACCATTTGAGAGCAAGCTACAGACAGTGATCAAAATGGAATTACTTACGTTGATAACATACTGTTATCCAATCCACAGTCCCTATTTACGTTTTTTTTTTCAGTTTTCCAATAAAGTGTTTGAGAGCAATTTTTCTTTTCTAGTTCAAGGTCCAGCCCAGTTACATACATTGTACTTGGTTTCTGTTACATTAGTCTCCTTGAATCTAGAATGATTCCTCAGGCTTTCTCTTTTTTTGCTCTTGATATTTGTACAGTCTTGCAAATTATTTTTAGAATGTCCCTCATTTTTGTTCCTGGTTAGATTCAGGCTCTGCAGGGATGCTGCCGAGGTGGTGCATCGTATGAAGCAAATGTCACTTTGTTGGTGTTTCCCAACTGGTGGTCTCAGCTTAGTTTTCTTGGTTAAGGTATTTGCCAGGTTACTGTTTTTCTTTTTACAATGAATACTTTGAGACTATGTAGCCAACTTATTCTTCACCACACTTTCACCAATTTTAGCGTCCATTGATGATTTTCTAACTATCTTTCACCTACGTCTATTAGTTTGTATTCTGCCGTGACAGTGTTCTAAGATCTTTCCCTTCTCACCCACTTACTTTTCATGTATCCTCACATCTGTAACAATATATTTATAACGTAGACTCCTGTCTGTTTAATTTAAATTAGGTATGGACTGTCAAACTATTTTTTGTATTGTTGCAGAGTCATGAATTTGAATTAATCTTCTTTATCTCTGTGCATATTCATCAAAAGGGCTTTAAAATAAACTTCCTGCTTCAAAATAAACTTTACACATTGTTATACCTCTTATAAAAAGTTGTCTGTGTCCATTTAAATATTATTGTTGAGGTAGTGTGTTATGGAAAAAAACAAAACCAGAGATTTCTCAGAAGTTACGAGTCTATAACATGACAAAGCAACAATCCCTGAATGCCATGTATCTTACATCACTCTGTTGGTAGAAATCGTATTTACAAGGATAGTATCAAATTATAAATCGTCTGTATTACTGTGGTTGCAAAGAAGTGTTCTTAGAACTGTCTACTTTATGACAATCCCATGAGATTGATACTGTTATTCTTGCCTACTTGTAAGTGACAGAATTGAGGCAGAGATGTTAATAATTTCACCAAGATGACACTGTTAGTGGATAGCCTCGCCAGGATTTCAACCCGTGCATGTTAGCTCCAGCGCCTGCTCTTACCATACCCAGCACAAGAATTACTACGGAAGAAGCTACAGGCACACTGGTGATGGGGCCACTGTGTGCGGTTGGGCAGGTACCTGGCGTCCATGCCAAGTTCTGTTCATCAAGCTGCATGCGCTGCTGCCACCCGGAGGAATGGGCACTTTTGCAAATTCACAATGAGCAGCCACATGGGTTAGTGACATACTTGACCAGTTCTCATTGACTTTTTTCTCCTTTCCCAGTCTGTCTTCTTACAACTCCGTTTCCCCAGAGAGAAAAAGAAAAAATGAGCGTGTTCAAGGTGAGTAGGGCTTGCCTTTTTGCTTTTAAATATATCTTATTGATTTTTTACAAAGAGGAAGGGAGAGGGATAGAGTTAGAAACATCGATGAGAGAGAAACATCAATCAGCTGCCTCCTGCACACCCCCCACTGGGTATATGCCCACAACCAAGGTACATGCCCTTGACTGGAATCGAACCTGGGACCCTTCAGTCCACAGGCCGATGCTCTATCCACTGGGCCAAATCGGTTAGGGCTGTTTCATCATTTTTTTATTTCACAAATAAGAGAAACATTAGTGGAAATGAAAAACATATCCCTTACTACTTCCCTTTTATATTTCCATTATCTCTTCATCATATGTATTCATACTGTTTATTTGTATTCAGAACAAAGATACAAATTTAAATTGGTTTTTTAATACTACATAACTTTTTTAAATAAATGTTTTTATTGATTTGAGAAAGGGAGAGAGAAAAACATCAATAAGAGAGAAACATCAGTCGCCTGCCTCCTGCACGCCCCTTACTGGGGATCAAACCCTCAACCCTAGCATGTTCCCTGACCTGGAATCGAATTGGTGACCACTTGGTGCATCGGACGATGCTCATCCAACTGAGCCACACCAACCAGGGCTATAGCATTTGTTTTTGTTATATCATGTTCTCATCAAATTTATGTACCTATTTTTTAAAACTATTCTCTCTTCATAGACATTAGTTTAGGATTTGTACTGTTTTAAGAACACTACAGTAGCTTTTCTGCACTGAACCTTTTTCTCAAAAAACCAATTCTAAAAAAAAAAAATACTGCCTTTTAAAATCTTTTACATACTAGGTATTCAAAATAGAAAAGTATGTTTTATATGTGCTGCCTTGGATTTTTTTTTTTTTTTTTTGTAGAATACTCAAATATGGCTCAATGTATCAGGATCCAACTACTGCTTCACACCGATAAAATGCTGTTAGAAGTTTTCTCACTACAAGAGCTAGATTCTGTCCCCCTATACCTGAATCATACCCTGTGTGTATTTTATTTACTGTTTACTTTTTTTTCTTGTATTTTTTTTTTTAATTTTTATTTTTTTTTAACCAGGACTACAGGCTTTATTAGAGGAGAAGCACCTGCCGGGCTGTCTCCCAAGGGGAGAACAGCAGCACGTGCAGGGGTGGGCACGCCTTTTGAGGGGCGGAATGGGAAGGGGTGGGGGGCTTAGTGTACTCGGCGCACACTGATTGGTGGCTTACTGCATTGTCCATATAGGACAAGGGCTTAGGGTATTTGGCAGGTGTGGATTGGTGGTCCAATGTATAGTCCATATGAGGTACCTGGTTAGTCACTCAGGTATTTCTGGGCTGCAGGTTACGTCATACCCCGCCCACCAGTTGGGGGAAGGGAGGATCTATCATTCCACGCTTTTGGTAATATTAAAAAAAATTGAGAGTCCGGGCAAGGTCAGGGGGCGAAGGTCTGTCTTCTGTAGCTACTTCCTGCTGAGAGGGGAAGTCGTCAGTGGCATCTACCCGGGGTCTCAAAGATTCCGGTGTCATAGGTGTCTCTAGGTTCTGGATTCAAGGCCAGATAGATTTCTCCCACCTTCTGGTTGGCGAACACCTGCATTCTGTTCTGTAAAAAAACGGTGGAAGGGAAGCGACGAGATCCCCACGTGTCCTGGTGCGGCAGGGTTCGAGAGGTGTCTGGAGCAGGCCAATCAACTCAGAACTGTACCACCGAACAGAGCCAGAGCAGGAATCAGAAGTTCGGGCCAAGGTTCGAGGATCGTCCATGCTCCCCTTCACCTCTCCCGGGTCTTCGGCACCAAAATGAAAGATCAGACGGAGGCCTAAAACCAGGACTACAGGCTTTATTAGAGGAGAAGCACCTGCCGGGCTGTCTCCCAAGGGGAGAACAGCCTTTCTTGTATTTTTTTTTAAAGTAATACATGACCTTAGTTTTAAAAGTCCAGTGGGCCCTACCCGGTTTGGCTCAGTGGATAGAGCATCAGCCTGTGGACTACGCAGCAGTTGCCAACCTTTCGGACCGGTGGGCAACTGCTGGAATAAAGGGTCCCAGGTTCGATTCTGGTCAAGAGCACATGCCTGGGTTGCGGGCTTGATCCCCAGTAGGGGGCGTGCAGGAGGCAGCCGATCAATGATACTCTCTCATCATTGATGTTTCTATGTCTCTCTCCCTCTCCCTTCCTCTCTGACATCAATAAAAAAATATTTTTTAAAAATTAAAAGTCCAGTGGTTTGCCCGGCCATTGTGGCTCAGTGGTTGAACAATGACCCATGAACCAGGAGGTCATGGGTCAATTTCCAGTTAACACACATGCTTGGGTTGCAGTCTCGATCCCCAGTAGGGAGCATGCAGGAGGCAGCCAATCGATGATTCTTTCTCATCATTGATGTTTCTATCTCTCTCTCCCTCTCCCTTTCTCTCTGATATCAATAAAAAAATATTTTTTAAAAATTAAAAGTCCAGTGGTTTGCCCGGCCATTGTGGCTCAGTGGTTGAACAATGACCCATGAACCAGGAGGTCATGGGTCAGTTTCCAGTTAACACACATGCTTGGGTTGCAGTCTCGATCCCCAGTAGGGAGCATGCAGGAGGCAGCCAATCGATGATTCTTTCTCATCATTGATGTTTCTATCTCTCTCTCCCTCTCCCTTTCTCTCTGATACCAATGAAAACATAATAAGAAAAAACACACACACAAAAAAACAGTCCAGTGGTTTTAGAGGACTTGTCACTGCATTGACACTTCAGAACAATTTTCTGAAGATATTTTTGGTTTCATCTTTATTTTTAATGAAAAGAAAATGGGTTATGAAAAATAAGGAACCTGCTCAAGTTCACATAGAAAAGTAAGTCTCAGAGTATTGTACTCGAGTGAAATACAGAGACAGGAGGAAAGAATTTTTGATATATTTCCATATAATGCTCCTCACCTGGTTCCCATCTCAGTGGGATTAAAACAGTAAACATTTCTAGGGCAATTGTATATATATATATATATATATATATATATATATATATATATATAATGAGAAAGAACCATTGATTGGCTGCCTCCTGCACGCCCCACACTGGGGATCGAGCCCACAACCCAGGCATGTGCCCTGACTGAGAGTCAAACCGTGACCACCTGGTTTATAGGTTGATGCTCAACCACTGAGCCACGCCGGCCGGGCACAAGTGAAAATATTAACTAGCCCTAACCAGTTTGGCTCAGTGGATAGAGCGTCGGCCTGTGGACTGAAGGGTCCCAGGTTTGATTCTGGTCAAGGGCATGTACCTTGGTTGCGGGCACATCCCCAGTAGGAGATGTGCAGGAGGCAGCTGGTCGATGTTTCTCTCTCTCATCGATGTTTCTAACTCTCTATCTCTCTCCCTTCCTCTCTGTAAAGAAATCAATAAAATATATTTTAAAAAAGAAAAGAAAATATTAACTAAAATGTAGAACCTTTTTAGTCAGGATACAGTATTTAGAATTCTGGGGAATTTATTCATAACACTGCTCAGTGTGAGCGCACTGGGTAAACATACAAAGCTTTTTTTTCATAGCAGCATTGTTGTCGAGGCTGCAGAAAATGTGTGTGGCGTTGGCAGGACAGAAGGAGAAGGGCCGGAAGATTTCCAAATTGCTCAGAGCAGCTTCCTACCCATCCTCCTCACCTTGTCAGTGCTGCCCCCCGCCCCCCGCCTTTTTTTAAAATATGTTTTATTGATTTCAGAGAGGAAGGGAGAGGGAGAGAGAGAAACATCAATAATGAGAGAGAATCATTTGGCTGCCTTCTGTGCATCCCTACTGGGGATTGAGCCCACAACCCAGGCACGTGCCCTTGACTGGAATCAAACCCGGACGCTTCACGCTCTATCCACTGAGCCACACTGGCTAGGGCTGTGCTGCCCCTTTACTAGTGGACACTGGGTGTAAGATTGAGGTGTACATGTTTGTTGTAGGAGGCGGTGACATTCAAGGACGTGGCTGTGGCCTTCACTGAGGAGGAGCTGGGGCTGCTGGACGCTGCCCAGAGGAAGCTGTACCGAGACGTGATGGTGGAGAACTTCCGGAACCTGGTCTCAGTGGGTGAGGACAGGCGCCCTCTGCAGTATCTTTGTGACCTTGGGGTTAAGGCTTTGGGGCTCTTGGAATGGCTCCCTCATTTTGGTTTACTGGACTTTTGCCAATTCCTGTGGGACACAAGAGGATGTTTCTGGTCTTTCTAAATAAGATGTTTCAGGGTTTTTTTTCACTTGTGTTTTGTAGAAGAACTATAAATGGTCAGTCTGCTGCTCTACCTCTTCTATATTCTTTTTAAAATTTCACTCCTAGCCCATTAGTGGATTATAAAGCCAATTTATGTAGTCTGCTCTGCAGTTTTTAATGAAACAAAAGAGGGTAGTCCTGGCCAATGTGGTTTAGTTGGTTGGAGTGTCTTCCCGTGCACCAAAAGGTCGAAGGTTCCCAGTCAGGGTACATACCTAGGTTTCAGCTTCAGTCCCCTGTTGGGCATGTATGAGAGCAGCCCATCAATGTTTTTCTCTGACATCTCTCTCTCTCTTTCACCTTTCCTCTCTCTCTAAAAATATCAAAGACTATGTCCTTGGGTAAGGATTTAATATATATATATATATATCCCACCACTGTGGCTCAGTGGTTGAGTGTCAACCTGTGAACCAGGAGGTCATGGTTTGATTCCCAGTCAGGGAACATACCTGAGTTGTGGGCTCGAACATACCTGAGTTGTGGGCTCGATCCCCACTCAATGATTCTCTCTCATCATTGATGTTTCTATCTCTCTCTCTCCCTCTCCCTTCCTCTCTGAAATCAATCAAAATATATATTTTTAAAAAGAAGAATAGAACATTGCAGCTAAAATTGGCCAGTTGCATGCATGGTCTGAGAGTCATTGGGAGGAGATTTAATGAAAATTGACAACAGAACTGTGCCATTTGGCTTCTGTTTTAGCAATACATATCTGTGTATACTAGTATAGTATGTGTCTGGATCATAGAGTAAATGCTGTTTCTTCAATAGGCCATGCTAAAATGTTTTTTGAGAAACACTGCTTTTAATATCTTGAATATGCAGTTAGAACTCAAATTTTAGCTCCATTGTATTCAAGTGAAACTTGTGACTTTGCATGTTCTCAGGACATCAACCCTTCAGACAAGATATATTAGATCTAGAAAGAGAAGAGAGGCTTTGGATGATGAAGACATCACCCCAGATGGAGAGAAATTCAGGTAAGAACCAAGCAATTGTGAGTTCTCGTAGTTACCTGCGTTATCTGTTTCATTCCTCACCACCCCTGTGCCCATGCCCAGTTGAAATTGTCAGATCTTTTTCCTGGATTACTGGAACAGCTTCGTACTGGTTGCCTGCTCTCAGAAAGTAGCTTGTGAGTTAGCCTCCCCCTTGTAAGAGTTGCCCACTGCATCTCATTTGCTTCTTGCAAAGTCTTCATCCATAATAAGAAATGGATCTTACATCATTACCTCTACAAACACTTTGTTTAGATTTATATGTATGACGTTAGAAAGCATTTCATGTAATGAAACCTTTACTGCTTCTGATGATTCTCTGATCATTTCTAGTCTGTGTCTTCCAAATATTTATCACAAGCTACTGAGTTTATTTCACAGCTCACTGATAAAGTACATCCTCACTTTGGAAATCATTCTTGTTAAAGGCCAATGTATCTCCATATAAAGTTTTTCATGCTATTTTCAAGGAGATGGCATTCTTTCCTACCCTCTAAATTTTTATTTCTATGTGGGAAAATAACATGTTAGACAGGACAAAAATCTCAGAAGAACCCGGATCATCCAGCTTTTCTTTCATTCCAAGTGATTCTTAGCACCTTTGATTTTATCCTCAGCGTTAAACCTCTTGGTGTACCACTGCCTCTACTGCAGCCTTTCATCTCCTCAGCAAACCATACTTTCCAACCCTTTTTCTAGTTCAGATACTTTCCTTGTAAAGGCACTTTTGCTTCTATGACTTGGTTCAAACTTACGCTGGGATTTACAGTTATAGAGAATCCCAGAAATCAAGCTCTGATTCATCTGTATTTGCATTTTTTGAGCACCTACTAACTGCCAGGCACTATTACAGCTGCAAGCACTCCAAGATGCTTTTCTTTTTTAAAAAAAATATATTTTATTGATTTTTAACAGAGAGGAAGGGAGAGGGATAGAGAGTTGGAAACATTGATGAGAGAGAAACATCGATTAGCTGCCTCTTGCACACTCCCTACTGGGGATGTGCCGGCAACCAAGGTACATGCCCTTGACCAGAATCAAACCTGGGACCCTTGAGTCCGCAGGCTGACGCTCTATCCACTGAGCCAAACCGGTTAGGGCAAAGATGCTTTTCTTTACTGATACTGTGTTATGGTAGGAAAGACATGTATTTATGAAAATGATTAAATAGTATGTCAAATGGCCGTCATTTTGTTTTCACTGGGTTTCGCTCATGAGAAGAGGTTGGCCCACCCCCTGCTTTCTGTCAGGATATAAACCAGAGAATGCCATGTGTAGTAAAAAAAAATAAGCTGAACCATCCCAAGGATCATTAGTTTTAT
Organism: Myotis lucifugus; assembly: GCF_000147115.1. NCBI lineage: Eukaryota > Metazoa > Chordata > Mammalia > Chiroptera > Vespertilionidae > Myotis > Myotis lucifugus. The sequence continues at coordinate 168,325 of NW_005871450.1, read as the reverse complement.
ACTGTGTGTCCTAAGTGTGAAATCTTGAATCTTTAAACAAAGCTTTCACTTGTCCATATCTCTAAATTATTTGTCTATATAGGCAAGAGCAATCGAAGTGAGTGGAGGACTGTTCAAGACAGAGGACTACATGAAGAGCTTTCCTGCTGGCAGATCTGGCAGCAGATTATAAATGACTTAACCTGGTGTGAGGACTCCAGGATAAATAGTTCTCAGTTCCACAAACAAGGTGAGTCCCTCTGTCAGGTTGGGGCAGGACTGACGACTCCAATTTCTGAAGATGAAAACTACTCACTCAATCATCAAATGGATGGTCCCGCTGACACTGGAAATCCAGAGTTTCAAACTTTGAGAGCCCAGGGTTTTTGGAGGAAAACTTCCCTGACTGAGTCACAGAATTATCAGAATAGATATCAACAGTTTTCCATGAAAAGTAACTCCTGTCGGCATAAACGGGATGTCAACGCCAGCAGTTGGGTATCACATCACCTTGATGCTTGTGGAGTACACAGAAGTGAAAAATCTTGTAGGTACAATAATTATGAAAGAGACAGCATGAAAATATCAACGTTGGATTTAAATAATGTGACTCACGTGGGACGAAAACCTTACCAGTGTGATGAGTGTAAGAAAATCTTCAGTGATCGCTCCACCTTTGATCTTCATCAGCAAGCACACTCAAAGGAGAAGTCGTATGTATGTAGTGAGTGTGGAAAAGGCTTCTGTTATAGATCAGTTCTTCCTATTCATCAGAGAGTTCACCTGGGAGAAGAAAGGTATAAGTGTGTTCCTGATTGTGGTAAGGAATTCAGTCAGAGCTCACATCTGCAAAATCATGAGAAAGTCCTCATGGCAGAGAAACCATTTCAATGTGAGGAGTGTGGGAAAGGCTTCCGTCGTAGATCCGCACTTACTGTTCACTGTAAATTACACACGGGAAAGAAACCATATCGTTGTGAGGACTGTGGGAGGGCCTTCCGCCAGGCCTCTCATCTACGGGACCATCAGAGAGTCCACACTGGGGAGAAGCCATTCAAATGTGACGTGTGCGGGAAGAGCTTCAGTAGGAACTCACATCTTCAGTCCCACCAGAGAGTCCATACAGGAGAGAAACCATATAAATGTGACGAGTGTGGGAAGGGCTTCATCTGCAGCTCCAATCTATACATTCATCAGAGGGTTCACACAGGAGAAAAACCCTACAAATGTGAGGAATGTGGGAAAGGCTTTAGTCGGCCCTCCAGTCTGCAGGCCCATCGGGGAGTCCACACCGGGGAGAAATCATACATATGTAATGTGTGTAGCAAAGGCTTTACTCTGAGTTCAAATCTTCAAGCCCATCAGAGGGTCCACACTGGAGAGAAACCCTACAAGTGCAATGAGTGTGGGAAGAGCTTCCGGAGGAATTCCCACTATCAGGTTCATCTGGTGGTCCACACAGGAGAGAAACCCTATAAATGCGACGTATGTGGGAAGGGCTTCAGTCAGAGCTCCTACCTTCAAATCCATCAGAAGGCTCACAGTGTAGAGAAACCTTATAAGTGTGAAGAGTGCGGCCAGGGCTTCAATCAGAGTTCACGACTTCAGGTTCACCAGCTGATCCATACTGGGGAGAAACCATACAAATGTGAAGAATGCGGGAAAGGATTCAGTCGTAGAGCAGATCTTAAAATCCATGGTAGAATCCACACAGGAGAGAAACCGTATAATTGTGAGGAGTGTGGGAAGGTCTTCAGGCAGGCTTCAAATCTTCTGGCCCATCAGAGAGTCCACAGTGGGGAAAAGCCATTCAAATGTGGTGAGTGTGGGAAGAGCTTTGGGCGGAGTTCACACCTTCAAGCCCATCAAAAAGTCCACACTGGAGAAAAGCCATACAAATGTGAAGAGTGTGGGAAGGGTTTTAAGTGGAGCTTGAATCTTGACATGCATCAGAGGGTCCACACAGGAGAGAAACCATATAAATGTGGGGAGTGTGGGAAGTACTTCAGTCAGGCCTCAAGCCTTCAACTTCATCAGAGTGTCCACACTGGAGAGAAACCATACAAATGTGATGCATGTGGCAAAGTCTTTAGTCGGTCTTCACAGCTGCAGTCTCATCAGAGAATTCATACTGGGGAGAAACCTTACAAGTGTGAGATATGTGGTAAGAGCTTCAGTTGGCGATCGAATCTTACAATTCATCACAGAATCCATGCTGGTAATAAATCTTCTAACAGTGATAGTGCTGATAAGAACATGAGAGGGTCCACACAGGTAAAATGTTTTATAAAGTGATTTTTTTAAAAAAAACTCAAGTGTTATGTGAATTCTTCCAATCATCAAGTTCAAAAGAAACTTTATTTTTCATTAAAGCCGTGTTTCAACCATAGCTTACCATATCCCAGTAGTCAGCAGGCTACACAGCAGAGAAGAAAATGCTTGTAAGTGTATAGTAAGGGCTTCAGTTAAAACTTTGACCTTTATTAAATACTAGAAGCCCAGTGCACAGATTCATGCCCTGGTGGGGTTCCTCAGCCTGGCCTGCACCCTCTCGAATTCCAGGACCCCATCGGTGCATAATCAGGGCCAGGGAGGGACCGCAGAAGGGCTCCAGGGTGTGTCCGGCCTATCTCACCCAGTCCTGATTGGCTAGACCCCAGCAGCAAGCTAACCTACTGGTCAGAGCGTCTGCCCCCTGGTGGTCAGTGCGCATCATAGCTACTGGTCGCTTAGGCTTTTGTATATATAGACTAGAGGCCCAGTGCACGAATTCATCATGAGTGGGGTCCCTAGGCCTGGTCGGCATTTGGGCTAGCTGGAGGTTGGGACCGTGGGAGGTTGCCAGCCGGTGGCGGGGAGAGACCAGGGGAGTTTGGCCACCAGTTTGGGCTCATGCCCAGGTTGTGGGCTGGTGTGTAGGAGGCAGCTGGTCCATGTTTCTATCTCTCCCTAAAATAAATAAAAACATCTATATATATAAAAGGCTAAGTGACTGTCTGACCATCTGACTGTCCAGTAGGTATGGTGTGCACTGACCACCAGGGGGCAGATGCTCAATGCAGGAGCTGCCAAGCTACGGTGACTTGGCAGTAGTGGTTCTTGGGTGACGCACCCCAGAACCAGAGAGAAGGGAGCTTGATTCTGGGGTTCGTCACCTGGGAACTGCCCTCTTGCAATCCGGGCCCCTCGGGGGGATGTTGGAGAGCTGGTTTTGGCCCAATCCCCACAGACCAGGCTGAGGGACCCCACCTGCCAGAGGGACACCACTCACTCCGCAGATGCCCTTCAAGCTGTGGCACCGCCCCAGGCTGGGGAGTGGCCGCCAGAGGTTGGCTCCAGGGTGTGTCCAGCCCATCTTGCCCACTCCCACCCCGCTAGCCACCTTCTAATTAATTTCCTTTCAATGTGCACGAATCTGTGCACCGGGCACTAGCATTTAATAAAAATAAAAAAATACCATTAGCCCTGGCTAGTTTGGCTCAGTGATTAGAGCATCAGCCTGCACAGCAAAGGGTTGCAGATTCAACTCCCACCACAGGAAAACAAAAGACCAGGAAAAACTTGCTGGACACCAGGAGTCAGACCTCATAGGGAACTGAAACTGTCCTAAAGACACCTGATCGCACACCTGCATTCCATCCGAATTCCAAGCTCACCAACTCATTCCCCAGACCCACTGAGGGCAAGAGCTTCCCCCAGTGACTGCATCTATGTATATACTAGAGGCCCAGTGCACAAAAATTTGTGCACTGGTGGGGGGGGCGTGTCCCTCAGCCCCACTGTGCCCTCTCACAGTCTGGGACCCCTCGGGAGATAACCACCTGCTGGCTTAGGTCCGCTCCCCGGGTGGCAGATGGCAGGCCGATCCCTAGGTGCCTGCCCTGCCTCCCTGGGTTGCGCGCACAGAGCAGGGCCAATCCGGGGGTTGGGGTACGGCCCTTGTTGCGCACAGGGCACGGTGGATCCAGGGGTTGGGGCCCTGCCCCGGGTTGCACATGGATCGCTGCTGCCCCGCCCAGCCACCCCGGGTCTGGTCGCACATGGGACCTCCCCTCCCCGCCCAGGATCGCAGATAGCAGGCCTGGATGGCGGCGGGGCAGGCGGGATGGTGCTGTCCCGCCCTGCCTGCAGTATGCAAATTAGCCGCCATCTTTGTTGGCGGTTAATTTGCATATCGTGCTGATTAGCCAATGGGAGGCATAGCAAAGGTACGGTTAATTACCATGTTTGTCTATTATTAGATAGGATATGCCATGTGTCCCTTCGGGAGTTCAACCGGGAGACCGGGAGTTCAATTGCTTGCTATGACGTGCGCTGACCACCAGGGGGTGGCGTGGAATGAAGGAAGGCGCCTGCCAGCAGCCGGAAGGCCCTGATTGGCCTGGATTGCGGGCCAGGCCTAGGGACCCTAGCTGTGCGCAATTTCGTGCACCAGGCCTCTAGTGTAAAGATGAAACTCCAGCCCCCAGGTGCTGCCATCATGGACCCGATGTCCCATTGGCTGGGTGCTGTGCAGACCTACCCTTTGGGTATCCCATTCCCTATCCCCTTTCCTTAAAGAAATTTGGTTTTTCTTTATCCACTCTCTGAGATGGCTATTGAGCCTGCCCACGCACCATCCACCATATTAACCCTTCATAAGAACTGCTTGAGGCCGGCAATATGGCAAGAAGCCATTAAAGGGATTTCTGGAAGTTCCGAGAGTTTGGTGATTTTTTGTTTTTGTTTTTGTTTGTTTTTAAAAAAATATATTTTATTGATTTTTTACAGAGAGAAAGGGAGAGGGATAGAGTTAGAAACATCGATGAGAGAGAAACATCAATCAGCTGCCTCCTGCACACTCCCCACTGGGGATGTGCCCACAACCAAGGTACATGCCCTCCACCGGAATTGAACCTGGGACCCTTGAGTCCCCAGGCCGACGCTCTATCCACTGTTGTTGTTTTTTTAATGGCATTAATGGGGGGTGGGGGGAACTTCGTTATTTCTCCTCTGGAGGTTCTGGGAAATGTAGTCCCCAACTTTGACTTCTGGGAAGTGTAGTTCCGGCCCCGTAGTCGGAAGCACTTCCGGCCGGGAAGGCAAGGTCAGCTCCCTCTGTGTTTTCTGTCCGGAGGGTGAGCGTGGGCCCAGTCGCTACCCAGGCGGCTGTCGGTCTGAGGACCGGGGAGTCGGCGCCGCCCGCGGAGGCAAAGCGGCTGAGAGCGGAGGCTCGTCTGCCCCGCGAACCGGGCCGCGCGGCTGCGCCGTCGGTGAGACGCGGGGCGGGGTGTTATCTCTGCGATCCAGCGGGGAGCGCCTCCCGGGAGGGTGTGATTCGGAGCTGGAGGCAGAGCGTGGCCGTAGCGAAGGGCCGTGGTGGCCTCGGGTGACGGGACGGCAGCCCCTCCCCAGCGAAGGGAGAGCGAAGGTCGGGCTCCGGGAGCGGGGGCCGGGGCCTTGTGTGACCCCCGACACCGCGCTCCTCCCGGGCTGGACTGAGTTGTCATCTCCGTTTAGGAGGCAGCACCTCTCCCCAGCTCGTGCCCGCACGTGCCCTCGTCCTGGAGGCAGACACAATGGCACAGCCCCCCTCATCCTTCCCTTCACCCCCGAATTCGGCGAGGGGGGGGAAGGGACTTCGGGGCCCCTCGCAGCACCGCCCGCCACACACCCTGGGACTGTCCCGTCTGTCATTTCAGTTGGAAGGTTTCCTTCCCTCCGTAAATTACAACCAGGAACGTGTTCAGATATTTGTTGAATAAGCCTGAGAAGCTTAATTTGCTTCTTCATATGCGTGTGTGTATTACTACCACACACACATTTTAAATGTATATTTATATCTTAAATTGACTACGCTTTGCATTTCTTTTGTTCTCTTGCCCTCAGTTCAGTTTTTTTTTAGAACTTTAAAAAAAACATTTTTATTGATTTCAGAGAGGAAGGGAGAGGGCGAGAGAGAGAGAGAGAGAGAGAGAGGGAGGGAAACATCAGTGATGAGAGAGAATCATTGGTCGGCTGCCTCCTGCACGCCCCCCACTGGGGATCAAACCGGCAACCCGGGCAGTGCCCTTGGCTGGAATCAAACCTGCGACCCTTCAGTCCGCAGGCCAATGCTCTATCCACTGAGCCAAGCCGGCTAGGGCTCAGTTCAGTTTACAATGGGGCCTTGACTTACGAGTGTCCTGACTAACGAGTTTTTCGAGATATGAGCCGTCTCTCAGCCGATTTTTTGCTTTGAGTTGCGAGCTAAAATTCGGGTTACAAGCCAGCTTCAGATACCCCACCGCTAGTTGGCGCAGCGAACGTCACAGTGAACGCCACATCAGCCCAGCATCACGTGTCTCACTCGTTCACTTTAAGATTTGACATACGAGAAATTTGAGTTACGAGCTCCGTCATGGAACGAATTAAACTCGTAAGTCAAGACCCCACTGTATTTCCTTTTATTTGCTCTCAAGGGGTTTTGAAATTATGGGCGTAGATTATTTTTTTAATTTTAAAAAATGATTATCTCGCTCAACAAATACTAAATTAGCATGGTTTTTCATTCTGAAAAATATAGAGACTGAAAGTGTACTTAAAATTTGATAAGGCTGTCCACCACCACCTTTTTTTATTTTTATTTTTTTAACATAGGCTAAGTTAAAAAGGTTACAGATATATATTTTTTATTCTAACCACTCTTCAACTTTGTCTAATCATTTTTGGGCATTTAAAAAAAATGATATTACCAAATACATTTACAAATGCTTTCTTACCATTGCTTCTTTCGGAGTTCATTTAGTCATAAATTTACTTCAGTGATGCTCAGCTAACCTGTCATTGGTTGTTTCTCCCGCATGTAGATAACCATTCAGGTGAGTGTAGAACTTAAGGTTGGCAGCTATTTTCTGCATTTTCGAGACATTATTCAATTGTCTTAGCTCTCCATTCTGTTTCCCCGTTTCAGTCTAATGGTCATTTCTGTTAGGTAAACTATATTTTCTTTGTGGGATTTTTAAGGATTTTTGTTGTTGTTTTTAGGTTTATTTAGTCCTTTGCATTCCTGAGTTTCACTATAATTGTTTTGGAGTATATTTGTTTTTATTTGTACTGTTCAGGATTTCTGTTGTTGAACTCAGCACTTATCTCTTGAAATAAGACCTGCCAGTGTTTTCCATTCTTTTCTCACGCTCCTGTTAGACACATTAGGGCAGTGGTTCTCAACCTTTAAATACAGTTCCTCATGCTATGACCCAACCATAAAATTATTTTCGTTGCTACTTCATAACTGTAATGTTGCTACTGTTATGAATCGTAATGTAAATATCTGATATGCAGGATGGTCTTAGGCGACCCCTGTGAAAGGGTCGTTCGACCGCCAAAGGGGTCCGACCCACAGGATGAGAACCGCTGCGTTAGGGCCTCTCAATCTGTCTTCCATGTTTCTTAACTTTTCTTTCTCTTCGCTGTGTGTTTTTCTTCATCTCCATGCACATAGGATAAACGGTTTATTTACCAATAGCCTTTTCTGGCTGCACGAAATAAACTGACCCGAAATGACACTTTTTAGAAAACTAATACCAGCGTCAACAAAATGTTATTAGCTGGGCAATATAGTATTAGGTAAGAAGAAATTTTAAGTGAGAATTAGGGCTTCCAGATTTTCAAGGTGACTTTCATAGGAGAGCAATAATAAATGAAATTTCAGGTCTTTATAGTTGTTTTTTGTTGGGAAGGACATTTGCAAATCCAGGCAGTTCCCAATTTATCATGGTTTTACTTGGGATTTTTTTTTGACTTTACGATGGTACAAAGGCAACGTGCATTCAGTAGAAACTATATTTTGAATTTTGATCTTTTCCTGGGCTAGCGATATGTGCTACAACACACTCACGGTGCTGGGCGGCAGCAGCAAGATACAGCTCCCAGTCAGCTGTGCTGCCAGCATTTTTTGGATAATGTGTATTTTTACTCTTGAGATGAAACTCAAGATAAATGCTCAACTGTAGGTTAATGTAAGTGCTCTGGGCACATTTTAGGCTAGGCTCAGTGTATTACCTGCATTTAAAATTTTTTAAATTGATTTTTAAAGAGGGAGGAAAAGAGAGAGACAGATCAATTACCTGCATTTAAAAATGTTTTTGTGTTGATTTTTAGAGAGAGAGAGAGAGAGACGAAGATCAACCGCTTATTTGTGCATTCATTGGCTGCTTCTCTTATGTGCCCTCACCGGACTTCGAATGGGAAACCTTGGTGTATGAGGACAATGCTCTAACCAGCTGAGCTATCCAGCCACGGCTTAACTGCATTTTTGACTTACGATATTTTCAAGTTTACAATGAGTTTATCGGGACATAACTGCAACCTAAGTCGAGGACATCTGTACAGTTTATGATGCAAAGTGTTATCTGCCCTTTTTGTAGCTACAGGATTCCTGGTTCTTAGAACTTCCCATCTATTCATTTAGTCCTGGGAACAACTGTATGAAATGGGTATAATATACGATTCTTAGCCTATTATAGTGCAGATGACCAGAGTGAGGTGCAGAGAGGTTTTGTTTTGTTTTGTTAGCATACCCTGCTGTTACACAGATGGTAAGTATCATTTCCAGGATTTAAACCTAGGCCCCTAAATGTATAACACAGTGGTTCCCAATGTGGGGCGCAGGTTGCTCTCAGAGGGGAGCAATTTGATTTTTTAAGGGGGGCAATTTGAGAATGAGTTATTAGTAGTGAAGTTTTTGCATTTCTTATGGTTCTAGGGGTCTCATATACAGTACATAAATATATATTGTGACATTTATGCATTCAATTCTCTATTATATATTTTGAACATCACTTCATATTATTATTATTATTATTATTATTATTATTTTTAACAATTTCTTAGTGATTTCTTCCTCAGTCCTTCAACTGTCCTTTCGTTCTTTTATTTTTCTCTTTCATGGATGCCATGTTCTTTGGAAGCTTGTTTAGACCAAGTTAATGGCTTTTTAGGCTTCCTCCACGTGGATAGGAGTTCACTTTTTTTTTTCTTTTTTTTAAAAAAAGGAGTTTACTTTTTGAATAATAAGAATTATATGTCACGGGGGGGCTTCAGGATGTTAGAGATGCTTAGGTGGGGCATGGCCAAAAAAAGGTTGGGAACCACTGGTATAACACAATTTGAGCTTGCTATAGCAACAAAGTCTAACTTTCTCAGGTGCTCTCTCTTCTATGAGATAAGCCAATATATAGACTTAGATAGTATAATAAATAATAAGAATAAGAATATAGAAAATAGAATAAATAAACAAACCTAGGCCCCTGACTCCAGAGCCCACTTTTTTTTAACCCTTGTGTTGTTACAGTGCCTCTCATTTCTTACCATCCGAGGGTCAGAAACCCTTACAGTAGGGATACTGCATTTGGTTGTGCAGATCACTATCCAGTGGTCCCTGGCGGACAAACCCATTAGTAGCTGTGGTCTCTTCCATGCTCCGCTTATCAAACCGTATGTGGCTGCATCTGCCTGGAAGTAGGAGTGCTCTTTGGTAATTTCTTCAAAGGCCCACATGGGCTTATGGGAGCCCAGACCTGTGGCTCATGGCTTCTTCTTTTTTTTTTTTTTAAATGTATCTTTATTGATTTCAGAGAGGAAGAGAGAGGGAGAGAGGGAGAGAAGCATCAATGATGAGAATCATTGATTAGCTGCCTCCTGCACGCCCCCTACTGGGGATCGGGCTCACAACTGGGTATGTGCCCTTATGGGGAATGGAACCTCTTGGTTCATAGGTGGACGCTCAGCCACTGAAGCCACACCAGCCAGGCTCATGGCTTCTTTGTCCTTCCCCAGTTATGCCTTCTCAGGACTCTGACGTTCCCCAGAAGGAGCAGGAGAAAATGACCAAGTTTCAGGTAAGTAAGGCATTTCTTTCTGTCTCCTAAGATGTGATTTTATTTCTCAAAGATTAGGCACATCTTTTTTCTCTTCCTTGGAAAGGTTCATGGAAAACAACTGATCTTGAGTGCATGTTGTGCGCTAGACTCTGTGTGTGTGTGTGTGTTTTGTTTGTTTTATTGTATCTTTATTATTTCACAAAATAATTCGAAAAAGATAATACAAATCTGAAATAGACAAAAATAATTTCCATTGTTATTACCCTCTTTTACAAACTAGCTGTTTTCACTTTCCCATATCCCTTTCTCACATGCACTCATACTTATACATTTGCAAAATTAGAATTGACAGGATATACTTATACATATTAGATAAAGGCTTACTATTGACAATGCTTATTAAGGTTAGTAAGATAAACTCAAGGGAATATGAATAAAAGAAATGAGCCACACAAAAAATAAAGTAAATTTATGTAGAAAATAATGATCACTAATAACTAAATGTGTGTAAATGTTAATAAAAACTTTATTTCACTTAGGCTGTCAAATTTTTTTTAAAGGAATTATGTCCTATTTGTCCAGAGTCTAGAGCAGTGGTTCCCAACCTTCCTAATGCCGAGACCCTTTAATACAGTTCCTCATGTTGTGGTGACCCCCAATTTCATTGTTACAAATTGAACATAATTAAAGCATAGTGATTAATCACAAAAACAATATGTAATTATATATGTGTTTTCCGATGGTCTTAGGCGACCCCTGTGAAAGGGTCGTTCGACCCCCAAAGGGGTCGCGACCCGCAGATTGATAACCGCTGGTCTAGAGATTCGGGGACATTTGTATTCTCACATGAAAGGTGACTTGGGCCCTATTTGGTTTGGCTCAATGGATAGAGAGTCAGCCTTCGGACTGAGGGGTCCCAGGTTCGATTCTGGCCAAGGGCACATGCCTGGGTTGCGGGCTCAATCCCCAGTAGGGGGCGTGCAGGAGGCAGCCAATCAATGATTCTCTCTCATCATTGATATTTCTATCTCCCTTTCTCTTCCTGTCTAAAATCAATAAAATATATTTAAAAAGAAAAAAAAAAAAGAAAGGTAACTTGGGAAAACCTTTAGAGAGGGAAATCTGCTATTTGCCATTCTGCTTTCAAATTTGTAACTTCATATTCTATTCTATGACTTTGCAATCACTACTTCTTAGCTAAGATCTCTGTAAAAGAATCTTTGCAGCATTGATTATAAGTAAAAAATCCGTAATTAATTATATATTTGTATTAATTAAAGATAAATCATCACAACAACAACCACCACCAAAAAAAACATCAAAAAACAAAGATAAATGGTCAGTTCTAAGGAATACTATACTCTGCAATCCCAAAATGGAATGGAAGAGTCTATAACGATACCAGTTGTTCAAACTTACTTGGTATTTGTTATGTGCCAGGCACCATTTTAACTACTTTACGTATATTCACTCATCTAATCCTTTCAAACATCTTGTAATTTAGACACCATTGTAGAGAAGAGGAAGTGGAGATTATTAGAGGTTAAGGAATTTGTCCAACATCTTGTAACTAATACCTTGGCATTTGAACTCAGCCTGTTCCTTCATCAGCTGTGGCATGTGTCTTCAAAACATAGAGGAAGAGCTATAAGCTATAGACCTGTCTTGGAGGATTGCTGAAGGCCTGTGAACTTTGCAAACGTTAAAAACAGTGACAGAGCCCAAGATTTGTAGGGAGACAGGGAGAGGTAGTGAGAGAGGGACAACTGTTGACTAAAAACTGCCTGGGGTCCTCCATCTCTGTAACGGTTTTTTGGTAACATTCTTTAACTTGTTGATGGTGCCTTTATGGGCCTTTTTTGCAAGATTTAGGTGGAGTGTGTTTGGTATTGTAGGAGGCGGTGACCTTCAAGGACGTAGCTGTGGTTTTCACTGAAGAGGAGCTGGCGCTGCTGGACTCTGTCCAGAGGAAGCTGTACCGGGACGTGATACTGGAGAACTTCCGGAACCTGGTCTCAGTGGGTGAGGACGGGCGCCCTCTGACACTGAATCTCAGCCCCTTTGAGAGTCTCTGTGTCCTCAGTTCAGAGCGTTGGACCTTTTGAAATAGTTCCCTGACCTTGAAGACACAGTTTTTCTAACCCCTGGGATTACAAGCAAAGGTTTTTCTGGTCTTCCTGCTCAGGGAAAAATCTTGTCACCTTTCCCTCCTCCCCCCGCAAGGACATTTGGCAATGTATGGGGACAGTTTTGATTGTCATGACCGGGGGAGGGGTGCTAGCGATGCCGCTAAACCGCTTTCAATGCACAGGACAACCCCACAGCAGAGAATTAGCCAGTCCAAATGATCAACACTGCCTGGGCTAAGAAGCCCTATTTTAAATGAAGTATAAACGGGCAGCTTAACTTTTATACTTTGTCGTTCAAATACTTCATCTTTCAAATTATGGTTGTGACCCATTGATAGGTCATGGAATCAACTTAGCACATTGTACAGGGGTAGGCAAAAGGAAGTTTACAGCTGTGAGTGACATTCTTTTGATTTAAAGCTTTTCCATATGAGCAGCTGTAACGTACATTTGCCCACCCCTGCATTGGCATTACTTCCCCCCCCCCCATGAAATAGTTCCTATCCTTTTTCTATTTTATTCTATCAGTGTTCTGTATCAAGACCTGCCTGCTCACATTGCAGTCTATACTATGTCCATTTGCAGTGAGTGGTGTGAGCATGTGAGAAATTCAATGGAAACAGACAATGGCTAAATCTAATTTTATCTATATACTAGAGGCCTGGTCCACAAAATTCGTCACTTGGCGGGGGTTTCCTCAGCCTGGCCTGTGCCCTCTCTCAGTCCAGGAGCCCTCGGGGGATGTCTGACTGTGGTGGAGGTGGGAGAGGCTCCCACCACCGCCTCTGTGCTCGCCAGCCATGAGCCCAGCTCAATAATTCTGGCTGAGCGGCGCTCCCCCTGTGGGAGCACACTGACCATCAGGGGGCAGCTCCTGCATTGAGCGTCTGCCCCCTGGTGGTCAGTGCACATCATTGCGACTGGTGGTTCTGCCATTCAGTCGATTTGCATACATTAGCCTTTTATTATATAGGATAGACATGAACCAGGTCACGACCTAAATTTCTTTATTATTATAGTTCATAATCAAAAAGCTCTTAAAAATACCACTTTACAGGTTCTGAGGATTATGGAATTTGAACAAAAATATATTTTAGCTCTCTGCGCATTTTACATATATACATATATCTGCCTTTTCATAGGATATCTTCCCTTCAAACCAGGTAAGGCAACCCAGTTGGAGGCAGAAGAAAACCTTTGGATGATGGAAAGAGAAACTCAAAGAAATGGGAATTCCAGGGAGAACCACATGGCTGTTCTTTCAGGTACCGGCTAATCTGCTCACTGCATCTGTGATTACCACTCGTATGGGAGTGCTGTCATCTCTTGCCTGGACTGTGACAATAGTCTCCACACCAGCAAAAGGGATAGATGCAGAGGGTGAGGTCTCAGAGGGTCCCCTCCTGCTCCCTCTTATAAGGACGCTTGTGATTACTTTGGACCCATCCAGATAACCCAGGGTAACCTCCCTCTCAAGAGCCGTAATTCAGTCACATCTAATGTCCCCTTTGTCAAGAACATTAATATGTTCCCAGGTCCCACGGATTGGGGTGTGGATGTCTTTGAGGGCCATTCAATTAGCCCACCACACCCAGAACCGTGTATATACCTGCTGAGACTCTTTTAGCCTGTATTATTAGAATCTAACTTTCCAATAAATTTTTAAGGATTTGGTACCCTTCTCCCTCACCTTAAACATTTTAAGCCAATGGCTTCCAACCATTTTTAGTCATGACCTTCAATAAGAAATATTTTACATCTTGACCCAGCATCAATATAATGTATGTGCATATTTACATATGTGCCTGTAGCTGAAACAAGCATTTCACACAGTTGTGGTACCCTTAGCTTGTGATACATTTCTCATGTTTTTATTCTTTTTTAAAAATATTTGTCACAATTATGGAATCGGGTTCACAGTTCACTAATACCTCTTAGCAATTTGAATAATTCTGTCGCAGCCGTGATAAAGCAGTAAAGAAAACAGTGCATGTTTTTCCTGTGACCATTACATTCTAGTGGGTCTAAAACGACAAGAAAAATTTAGGAAGTATATAGTCAATCAGGCAAGTGCTATGGGGCAAAATAAAGCAGGAAAGGCAAATGGGAAGAATCAAAGGTGTATGGGGGTGAGGAGGAATTATTTTATATTGAGTGATAAGGAAGGCCTCACCCAATTGAGTGACATTTGAGTAGAGACCTGAGGGGATGAGAAACAACACAGTACATAGCTCTCCCGAGAAAGCTTTGCAAGGCGAGGAGACCTCCCCCTCTTCCTCATCAGGATTGCCTTTGAGAGTCTGCACTGTGCCCTGTTTCTTTCCTTTTCCCAGGTTCTTCCTGAGTTGTACCAGATTAGTTTTCCCTTTTCCACTTCTTACTGAGACCTGGTTTACTTCCAGACTTAGAACAATGAATATTATTAGTCCGACCATTTCCCAAATTTACTCTTAGAAGATAATTTCTACCAGGACCTAAAATCCTATTGTATGCCTACAGTCTGAGCTTTTGTAGCCCAATGAGTAGAATCCCACTGGTCATAGGAATACTGTGGACAAGGTGAGCAGCTTTTAATCGATGTCACTGTAGGTTGGAATGGGGATTGTCTTTGTTGCTCTGCAGCCATCTGAGTCCAGACTTCAGCTCAGGTGTTACATGTTAGACTTATGGTTCTGAATGGGTCACCTTTACACTTAGTGGGTAAGAGTCTGGTGACACCATTCTTTGCTTCAACTGCACGGGAAAGCAAGAAAAGGACAAATGTTGTACAGAGATGACCCTCCCCTAGGTTTATGAAGACCTTGCCCTATGGTCTGAGTGTGAAATCCTGACATTTCTGAGCAAAGCTTTCACTTGTCGTCATCTTGGAATACCGCTTTTTCTTACAGGCAGCAAGAACCAGAATGAGGTGGAGATTCTTCAGAAAGTTGCATTAAAGTACCTTTCACATGAAAAGCTATTCTGGCAAATCTGGAGACAGATTGCAAGTGATTCAACCAGGTGTCCTCAGAGGGAGAGCTCCCGGTTACTACAAGGCAGTTCTGATCAGACTTCTGGGAGTGGGAGCGGCGTGGTGAAATGTAAAGGAGATGGCTCCTGTTGTGTTGAAAATCAAGACTGTTTCCATGTCGAGGATGCTTGTGGGAATATACACCTGAGCGAGTCACAGAATCAGAATGGAGGTAAACAAAGTCATGTGAAAGCTAACCTGCATGCCTGCGAAGCTGTGAAGAAATCACTACTTAGTGATCATATTAAAATTCACACAGAACAGAAACCCTACAAATCTAATGACTGTGGGAACAGCATGAGCGATGGCGTCAGTCAGCATTTACCCTGCAGAGAGGAGCTGCATCTCTGTAGTGAGTGTGGGAAGGGCTTCAGTTACAGCTCACGGCTTTCAAGTCACCAGACTGCACACCCAGGAGGGAACTGCTTGGCTCAGAACTCACACCTGCAGGCTCCTCAGAGGATTCACCCAGGAGAGAAACTCTCGAAATGTCATGACTCCGGTGATTGCTTCAATGAGAGTTCCTTTCCTTCTCATTCTAATGCAGGAGAAAAGTCCTATAGATGTGACAGCTGTGGCAAGGGATTCAGTAGCAGCACAGGTCTCACCATTCATTACAGAACTCACACTGGAGAGAAACCTTACAAATGTGAGGAGTGTGGTAAATGCTTTAGTCAGAGTTCAAACTTCCAATGTCATCAGAGAGTCCACACTGAAGAAAAGCCATACAAATGTGAAGAGTGCGGCAAGGGCTTCGGTTGGAGTGTTAATCTTCGTGTTCATCAGAGGGTCCACAGGGGTGAGAAACCCTATACCTGTGAGGAGTGCGGGAAGGGCTTCACTCAGGCCGCCCACTATCACATCCATCAGAGGGTCCACACTGGGGAGAAACCTTATAAGTGTGATGTCTGTGGTAAGGGCTTCAGTCACAATTCACCATTAATATGCCACCGGAGACTCCACACTGGAGAGAAGCCGTACACATGTGAGGTGTGTGGGAAAGGCTTTACTCGCAATACAGATCTTCACATCCATTTTCGGGTTCACACGGGAGAGAAACCCTACAGATGTAAGGAGTGTGGGAAGGGCTTCAGTCAGGCTTCCAATCTTCAAGTCCATCAGAACGTCCACACGGGGGAGAAACGATTCAAATGTGAAACTTGTGGGAAGGGCTTCAGTCAGTCTTCAAAGCTGCAGACCCATCAGAGAGTCCACACTGGGGAGAAACCCTACAAATGTGATGTGTGTGGAAAGGGCTTCAGTTACAGTTCCAACCTTAAACTGCACCAAGTAATTCACACGGGAGAGAAGCCATACAAGTGTGAGGAGTGTGGGAGGGGCTTTAGTTGGAGATCAAATCTTCACGCTCATCAGCGAGTCCACTCGGGGGAGAAGCCTTATAAATGTGACAAGTGTGATAAGAGCTTCAGTCAGTCCATCGATTTTCGGGTCCATCAGAGAGTCCACACTGGAGAGAAACCGTACACGTGTGGTGTGTGTGGGAAGGGCTTCAGTCAATCCTCTGGCCTTCAGTCCCATCAGAGAGTCCACACTGGGGAGAAGCCATACACATGTGATGTCTGTGGCAAGGGCTTTAGGTACAGCTCACAGTTTCTATACCATCAGAGAGGCCACACTGGGGAGAAACCTTACACATGTGAGGAGTGTGGGAAAGGCTTTGGCAGGAGCTTGAATCTTCGCCATCATCAGAGGGTGCACACGGGAGAGAAGCCCCATAAGTGTGAGGAGTGTGGTAAGTCCTTTAGTCTCCCCTCAAATCTTAGAGTCCATCTGAGTGTTCACCTTAGGGAGAAACTATTTACATGTGAGGAGTGTGGGAAGGGCTTCAGTCAGAGTTCACGTCTTCAGGCCCATCTGAGAGTCCACACTGGAGAGAAACCGTACACGTGTGACGTATGCGGGAAGGACTTCAGTCACCGCTCACGTCTCACTCACCATCAGAAAGTCCACTCTGGCAAGAATCGTTAAGAATGAGAAATGTGTTCATGCTTCCAGTCAGGTTGTACATCTAGTTTTTGGAGAGTCCATGCTGGGGATAAAACACTATAAAGTTTTGAGAGTGGAAAGGGGTTTTATAAATATTTCTCTTTTCCGAGACCAGCACGGCTAGAGAGTGGACAGGAGTCCTGAGTAGGGGCGACAGGGGATTGAGAAAATGAAAGAGACACAAAGACAGTAGGAAAGCTGGGACCGGGTGGGACAGCTGTCCTCTGATGGAGAGACAGGGACCCAGAGCCGATACAGTGCATTTATTTTATACAGTAAGATACCAGGAAGTTTTACCAAAGTTTAAGATAAAGTATGTGCATTCTTGTGGCTTCTTTGTAATCACTTCTGGATGGGCTGGATAATCATGTTTGTTCCTGGTGCCTGGCTGGATTTAGATAATGAAATCCACCCCCTGGTGCCTGAACTAAAGGTCAGACTGACAGCACACCTGCCTCTGGCAAGGTATGTTTCCAGGGCATGGCTCTGCCAGGCTCCACTGGATTCAGACAATTGTCATCTCAGGGGCCTTTCCCAGGCGCTCTCTACAGGGTTTCTTCACTTGGAATCTAATAAATCCAGGAATAGGACTGATATTCAGGGAGAAATATGTTGTAACCCTCTTGGTAAAATCCAGTTGATGTAAATGATCTTTCAAAATGAGTGCATGCCAAAAAAGAAGGTGTGAAAAGGATTATTTGCCATATACAATCTAGTTTGGGGGCTATCAGGGAAGGTTTTGGATTATTTTCTCATTAACTTCCAATTTATATGTATTTACAGTGACCATTATTTTTTTTACTAAAGCTTAAAAGGTATGAAAAATGAAATGAATAAAATAACTAACTAAAAATTACCTATAGTCAAGGACTCATAATATGATTGCTTTATTTCATACAGTATATTGGATTAAAATTAAAGAATTATCCCCAGAGGTGAATCTTTGCTCTTCAGAAGTGAATTTGTGTTTGCAATGTTCATGTATATGAACATTAATTGCATTATTGATTATAAACACAAACATAGAAATAATCATTGATTGTCAAAGTGTTTTACAATTTATTGATCCAGAGGAACACTATGCAAACATCAAATGGGAGAAGGTAAATTTGTAGTAAAAGATGTTGGATGATGTCCAGAATATATTCATTTGGAAAACAAATCTTGGGATTTTCATGTGATCACATTTTTTTTAAAAAAAAGGTATAAATGCATTACCTAGGTATTCTAGTTATCTCTCAATGGGATTTTGCATTTTTTGTGTTCTAATAAAACTTTATTATGGACACTGAAATTTGAATATATTATATATTTTTCAGGTGTCATGAAATACTCTTTATTTCCCCCATCTGTTAAAAATGTAGAATACATTCTTTGTTATTTTTGTGGGGTATTTTTGTTGTTAATCCTCACCTGAGGATATTTTTTTCCATTGATTTTTAGAGAAAGAAAGAGAGATAGAAACATTGATGTGAGAGAGACACCTGGATTGGCTGCCTCCTGCACATGCCCTGACTGGGGCCAGGGATCAAACCTGAAGCCAAGGTATGTGCCCTTGACCAGAAATTGAACCCACAACCCTTCAATGCCAGGGCCAATGCTCTAACCACTGAGAACAGCATCCAGGGTATATAAACTAGTTCATGGGCCATACTAAACGAGGTGGCAGGCTGGTTTTGGCCCACAAGCTATAGTTTGCTGACTCCTAATCTAGTTGATCATATTTTAAAAAAATTTTAAATTACAGTTAACATTCAATATTATAGCAGTACAGCATAGTGGTTGGACATTTATATAACTTAAGAAGTGATCCCCAATAAGTCTAATATCCACCTGGCACCATACATAGTTATTAAAATATTGACTATACTAGAGGCCCGGTGCACGAAAATCATGCACTGGAGGAGGGAATCCCTCAGCCCGGCCTGTGCCCTCTCGCAGTCTGGGATCCTCGCTCCTTAATGCCTCCCTGCTTGCTGCTCCTTAGCGCTGCTACAGAGTCGGGAGAGGCTCCCGCCACTGCCGCTGCTCTCACTAGCTGTGAGCCTGGCTTCTGGCAGCTGAGCGGCATGCCCCCTGTGGGAGCGCACTCACCACCAGGGGCAGCTCCTACCTTGAGCGTCTGCCCCCTGGTGATCAGTGGGCATCATAGTGACTGGCTATTCTGTAACAGTCAATGAGACTTTTATTATATAGACCCCCTATGCTGTACTTTACATCCGCAGGACTACTTTGTAACTGCCAATTTGTACCTCTTTCACCCAGCCTCCCAACTCCTGCATTTCTTTAAACTTGTTGTTTTGAAATAATTTAAACCTTTCTGTAAAAATTATATAAAACCTCATATACAGTTGGTAATGTGTTTGAGTCATTATTCTATACAAGTGAATTTGTATATATATTGATACTTCTGTGTACATGCACATTTTTAAAAAATATTTTTATTGATTTCAGAGAGGAAGGGAGAGGGAGATAGAGATAGAAACATCAATGATGAGAGAGAATCATTGATCAGCTGCCTCCTGCACACCCCCTACTGGGGATCAAGCCCGCAACCCGAGCATGTGTCCTTGACTGGAATCGAACCTGGGACCCTCCAGTCTGCAGGCCGACGCTCTATCCACTGAGCCAAACCAGCCAGGGCCATGCACATTTTTTTAAAAAAAACTTACTTCCCTTTCTCTTTTTTTTTGAAATTTATTTTTTGGTAGGTGATGAAATTAAAATCAACTTATGGGATCTTCAAGGTGTATATTGCCTCTGGCAGAATTTAATTATTCTTCATAGGAATATCTAGTTCTTCCTATGCCAGTTACCGAAATTTTGCCTCATTCCCCACTACTTTGCAGTACCATGTTTAAAGAAAACCAGTAATCCTATAGAATAAAAGGCTAATATGCAAATCGTCCTTATGGGTGGGAGTTAGAGCCACAGGGAGTTAGATGTGCACTGACCACCAGGGGGTGGCACTGGCAGCGGGGGAGAGAGGGGGGCGGGCAGTGGAGGTACTACCGGTCCTGATGGGCCCTGATGAAAGTGGAACTGCACAGGATGGTGGGAGTAGGTGAGTAGGTGAGCGGGCGGCTCCAGGCCAAGGCGAGTGTGAAGGGAGGCCCTGGTCGGTAGCCGGCAGCCGCTAGGGACCTTACCTGTGCACAAATTTTGTGCATTGGGCCTCTAGTCTATACATAATTACAGGTCTGTTTTGGCTCTTAATTTCCTTTGATTGATCTATTTTTCAATATTTTTACCAAAACCATAGTACTTTAGTTACTATAGCTTTGCAATGAGTCTTTTTTTATTTATTTATAAATTTTTATTGATTTCAGAGAGGAAGGGAGAGGGAGAGAGAGATAGAAACATCAATGATGAGAGAGAATCATTGATCGGCTGCCTCCTGCACGCCCCCTACTGGGGATCAAGCCCGCAACCCAGGCATGTGTCCTAATGGGGAATCAAACCATGACCTCCTGCTTCATAGGTTGATGCTCAACCACTGAGCCACGCCAGCCAGGCTTTCAATGAGTCTTGATATTTAGTAGAGGACGTGTTCTTATCTTGTTCTCTTTTAGGATATCTTGGCAACTTTCAGGAGATACAAACAGAACCACCCATAAAATATTCTTTCTGAAAAAAAATGAATTAGCCCAGCCCATGTGGCTCAGTGGTTGAGTGTTCAATTCCTAGTCAGGGCACATGCCGGGGTTGCATGCTCGATCTCCAGTAGGGGGTGTGTAGGAGGCAGTGATCAATGATTCTCTGATCATTGATGTTTATATCTCTCCCTCTCCTTTCTCTGAAATCAATAAAAATATATTTTAAAAAATGAATCAGGACACCGACTTGTGCCTGGCCCACAGTCCTTTCTCCTCCCCTTACTCCAACCCCCTATAAAACCCCTCTTCCCACAGGGCTAGCTCTCTCTGCCACTTGCTGCTGCGTCAGTAAGGAGGGTAGGGGAGCCAAGCCCAGGCTTGAATAAAGACTCTTATGCTTTTGCATCGGAAAAAAAAAATGAATCAAATTGAGCCTCTAACTCTAATCATTGTTTTATAGACAATATGGAGAAATATTTGCAATAACATGAATATAACAGGAGGGCATTATGTTAACTGAAATAAGCCAGACAGAGAAAGACAAATACTGCCTAGTAGAATTATATGTGGAATCCAAGGGAGGAAAAAAGTTAAACTCATAGAAACAGAGTAGAATGGTGGTGGTTGCCTGGGGGATGCAGGTGGGGGTGGGGGAAGTAGGGAGAGGTTGGTTCAAGGGTGCAGACCTTCAGTTATAAGATGATTAAGGTCTGAGGATCCAGTGTATTCCACGTTAACTACAGTTGAAATTTGCTGAGAGTAGATCTTAAAGGTTCTCACCACAAAGTTAGCAATGTGAGTTGATGGATGTGTAAGTTAGATTGTAAGTACATTCACAATGTACTTACTATACATATACCAATTCATAGCATACATTTTATTTTTTTAAAATATATTTTATTGATTTTTTACAGAGAGGAAGGGAAAGGGATAGAGAGTTAGAAACATCGATGAGAGAGAAACATCGATCAGTTGCTTCCTGCACACTCCCTACTGGGGATGTGCCTGCAACCAAGATACATCGATTCCTTGACTGGAATCGAACCCTGGACCCCTCAGTCCGCAGGCTGACGCCCTATCCACTGAGCCAAACCGGTCAGGGCTTAACAAAAAATTTATTGATTGACTTTAGAGAGTGAAGGGAAGGGAGAGAAACATTGACTTGTTGCTCCACCCATTCATGCATTCATTGGTTGCTCCTTGTATGTGCCCTGACCATGGATCAAATCTGCAACCTTGGTGTATCAGGGCAAAACCAACTGAGCTACCTGGCTAGAGACTAAATATAGGGTGTCCCTCCAAAATGTATCCACACACTTTGAATAATTACCAAGGCAGTGTTTATTAAAATACATTGCATTTTCAAAATTGAGCTATCAGTGCTCGCTTTGGCAGCACATATATTGAAATTGGAACGATACAGAGAAGGTTAGCATAGCCCCTGCACAAGGATGGCACACAAATTCATGAAGCGTCCCATATTAAAAAAAAAAAAAAGAGCTACCAGTTGTTAAAGTGTATACATTTTTTGAGACACCCTAGCATACCTCAAAAAAAGTGCCCTAAAAAAAGTTGAATTTGTTAGTTACTTGAGTGCGATCCCATATCCCATACATCCACACCTATTTTTTTGAATAAGCATGGGTCTTATAGAAAAGTAAAACATCCTATCGTATTTATGATGTCAAGAGCAGCCTGGATATAGATTATGAGACGTTTGAAGGTGAGCTAAAGGAAGAAACATTTTCAACATACATTCGAGGCTTTTTCAAGTTACAGTATTTCCCTCACTTTCTTGACTGTATTTTCTTTCACTTGCCAGAAAACTAATTTAAAAATGAATATTTAAAACCAAGATAAACGGGAAACTTTTGGTATTTGTTCTGTGGGGTGGTGAGAGATCACTTTTCCTTTTCGTGTGTCCAGCATTTCCGAATGAATAGCTCACACAAGATAAACTGTCAGAGGTTTAGAGGCATCCAGGGGCTACCAGACTTTGAGATCCTTTAACTTTCTGCCCTATTCATCCACACTGACTTTTCAGTCACACTTATTAATACTGTGATTTTTTTTAATTTAGAAAAAAGAAAAGAAGAAAAAAAAAAAAGTCAAGCTCTAATAGTGCCTAAGAACTGACCGAACTGAATCATCTTATGTATTTTTTTTTGAAGCGGCAACCTAAGATAAGCGCCACCTTGTGGAGGATTCTGGGAAGTGTAGTCCAGAAGCGCTGGGCAGTGAGATCCACTTCCGCTCTGGGAAGGCGGAGCGGTGGCCCCCGTTTCCCTCCGGGATTCTGAGTGGGATGGGCGCGAGTCACCACGATCTCCGAGGAGGTGAGCGAGTGAGCGAGTGCGGACCCCGTGTCTCTGACTGGCTTGCGTGGCGTGGGCCCCGTAGGTGCCATCCTCGCTCTTGGGGAACAGAAGCGGCGGATGGCAGGTTTGTGCAAGGTTCGCGCGTGGAGTTGGGGGTCGGCCGGGTCGGGAATCTGTTTCTGTGTCTCTGGGCCGATCCCCTCGCCTCCCTTACTTCCGCTTACTCCGTACCTTTCCGGTTGTATAATCTTGGTGGAGTTATTGATTTATCTGTTTCTCCTGCCTAGAGAGGGGTTGATAGTCGTGTCACCGGACAGTAGTGTCCCACTGGACCGGGATCAGGCCGAGTCGCCCCCCAGCCGGCCGGGAGTGTGTGGGGTCTAGATTTCGTGTAGGTGAGATTTCCCAGCAGGAATCCAGGTGATTTTAAGAGGCCGTTTATTAAAGCTGGGACAGGAAGAGTTTAGGGGAAAGAAAATAGAAAGTTCACCCGTGACAAGGCGGAGGCGTGCTCCAAAGGGAGCGAGGGCCGGCTTCCTTTATCTTGAGGGGTTTTATCTGCTTCCCAAAGGCGGGATTTTTAGGGGAGGATCTCGAAAAAATATTCATCAGCTTTTCCAGGTGTGCACTTTCATGGGCTTGATCTCCACTGTTAGGTCAGCGCCAGGGCACGTGGTCATTCGTCATTGCAGCTGGCCCTGGCCTCCCTGTCCTGGTTTTGCAGTTTTTCTGGGCCTGGAGCTGAAATACAACGGATGCCTTGATGTTATCTCTGGAGAGGGAAAGTCAGGGGGAAGATCTTAACCGATGACCAGCGATCTGAAACATCACCCTGTGGCAAGGTCCGGCACCAGTTTTCCCGGGGCCTTCCACCTGTGACCTGTGTCTGGCTGTGAATTGCTCTGCCGGTTGGTTCAGTTTTCTGTTTTCCCATTCCACTTGCCAAGGAGTTTTCCTAGCTTCTTACTGTTCTGCCTTAGGAGGACCTCCCTAGTGGGTGCGTTGTAAGATTAGGTGAAAGTAAAAGATGTGGCCCTAGCCGGTTTGGCTCAGTGGATAGAGCGTCGGCCTGAGGACTCAAGGGTCCCAAGTTCGATTCCGGTTAAAGGCATGTACCTTTGTTGCGGGCACATACCCAGTGGGGAGTGTGCAGAAGGCAGCTAGCTGTTCGATGTTTCTCTCATCGATGTTTCTGACTCTCTATCCCTCTCCCTCCCTCTCTGTAAAAAATCAATAAAATATATTTTTTTTAAAAAGATGTAAAAGTGCTTAGCAGTGATCCTAGCACAAGCTAAGAGGTGGCTGGTTGTTATCAATCTATTATTTCTTTCTGAGAAGCTTCGGTGCTGAGCCTGCCTAAGTTCTGAGCTCCAGCTACAGCACCGCTGGCCCTTGTCCTCTGTGGTGGGGAGCGGGGCTGTTGGTGGATTGCTAAGGACACCCCACTCCCCCCATCCTGTTTGAAAGGCAGAAGTGGGCCCTCCCCCGCTGGTGCCTGGAGGATGCCCACTGTGATTCATCCTGGACCAGAGACACTATTGTAATATCTTCCAGCCTCCTGTCCTTTCTCATCCTGGCTTCTCAAAGAGGGTGCAGAGAGGAGGGTAACATTGTCCCAACGTGGGATAATTTAACAAGCTGTGCGTCATTTCTGTTCTCAATAGGGAAGCGGACTTCCTTCACTCATTAGCAAGTTTTCTCTATTGGGCAAATGTTCAGACATTTAATGAGTGAAGGGGAGGTTAGATGAGACATGTGTTGATGAAGGAGTAACAATATTTAACTTGTTGAGTGACAGTCTTCTATAGGTTTTATTTGCTTTAATTAGTTTAATCCTCATAACAGACAAAGAATTTTGATTGGCAAAGAGTTTCAGGGAATAGAGAAGACAGAACTGAGAATTTGAACCCAGGCAGCCTGGGCTCTTGACCTTCCTGCCATACCCTCCTTCAGCCCTAAGAAATGGTAATCTACCAAGGACTGAAGGAGGGAGGGCCATTTGGCAATAATTTAGGACCTTAGCGCACTTGAAGGCTATGCTCATTTAATTCCTTGTTATTTTATATGACATTATATTCATATTCTGATTATTGAGTTAATTTGTGCTTATCATAGAGAATTTGAGAAATAGCTGAAGGAAGCCAAACATTATCCATGATCCAGGTGTAGAGATAACTATAAGGATGTTAATGTATTTCTCTTTGCTTGTTTCTATGTATGTATATATTCTCTGTGCTTCTCAAAACTTGTATCATAGTTGTCATCCTCGTGACAACTGTGATCATGAACCTTTCAAACACAAGTGTAGAGAAAATAATATACTAATGAATGTATACTAATGTATGATCATAGCCTTCAGCTGTTGTCAACTTTTTGTTCATCTTGTTATATAGTCCTCCCCCGTTATCACATTTGCTTTGGTATTTTATTGCCAACTCCAGACACTGAGTCTAGAAGATGTATATTGGATTATTATAAATATACTAGAGGCCCAGAGCATGAAAATCATGCATGGGGGGGCGTCCCCTCAGCCTAGCCTGCACCCTCTCCAATCCAGGACCCCTTGGGGGATGTCCGACTGCCGGTTTAGGCTCGATCCCGAGGATTGGGCCTAAATCAGCAGTTGGACATCCCTCTCACAATCCTGGACTGCTGGCTCCTAATCGCTCACCTGCCTGCCTGCCTGCCTGGTCACCCCTCACTGCCTCTGTGTGCCGGCCTGGTCACCCCTAACTGCCCTCTCTGCTGACCTGATCACCCCCAACTGCCCCTCCCACTGGCCTAGTTGACCCTCACTGCCCCCCCTGCCAGCCTGATCGCCCCCAACTACCCCCCTGCCGGCCTGGTCACCCCCAACTGCACCCCCTTTGCTGGTCTGGTCAACCTTAACTGCCCCCCCCCCCCACCAGCCTGGGTGCCTCTTACTGCCTCCCCCTGCTGACCTGGTCACCCCTAACTGCCCCCCTCTGCTGGCCTGGTTGCCCCTAACTGCCCCCTCTGCAGGCCTAGTCACCCCTCATTGCCCCCCCTGCCAGCCTAATTGCCCCCAACTGCCCCCCCCCCCATGCTGGCCTAGTTGCCTCTTACTGAGCCCCTGCCAGCCTGGTCACCCCCAACTGCCCCCATCTCTGGCCTGGTTGCCCCTCACTGCCCCCTGCCAGCCTAATTGCCCCCAACTGCCCCCCCCATCAGCCTGGTTACCCCTAACTGCCCCCCCTCCCCGCCGGCCTGGTTGCCCCTCACAGGCCCCCTGCTGGCCTGGTCACCCCACGCAGCTGCTTGTTCAGTCGTTTGGTCATCCCTCACTAACCCCCCTGCCGGCCTGGTCGTAGGCAGCCATCTTGTGAGGGTGTGGGGGTTAATTTGCATATTACCTCTTTATTATATAGGATGGGGGTCAAGGGAGAGAAGACATTAACAATTCCAAAGTTCTCACATGGTAACTGGGAGAATGGTGGTTAGTGAGAAAGCTGGGGGTCCTGAAGAGTTGCAGTTAAAGGGGAGGCGCTGAATTTTGTTTGTTTATTTGGAATTTAATCTGCTCTTGGTTTCCAGCTGGTGTCTCCTCTTAAGCTATAGGTTCCTATATTGTGGGGATTGTGTCGTTCTTTTCAGTGTGCCCAACACTGACAAGGTTTGCAGAGGAAGTTATTCAATTGTTTATGGCTGGTGCATGTGTCAGCTGGCAGCTGGATACCTGGGCCTGCAGCCCTGAGAGATTGTTTTCTGATTTCCTGAAAACAGGTGACAAAACTATGAAAAGGATCTACTAGTATATGGGTATTTCTGGTCCTTAACAGGACCACTCTTGGCTGTGTACAGTTGCTTTTCAAAGTATTTGATACTTGATGTACAGTTATTAACAATACATTCATATCCTGAAACAAATTTACTTAGGAACTAACCCAGACTAGTGTATCATTTCTATAACTTATTATGTAATGACAATGATAATTAGCATTTATTGGGAGTGTATTATGGTCAAGCAGAGTTTCCAGTGCTTTTGTGTATTAACTCATTTCTTCCTCAAAACAACATACAGACGAGGCACAGGATAACTGACCTGCAGATGTGACTGAACTAGTAACTATAGCACAGGCATTGATACCATCCCTGCTAAAATAGCACCTCCCGTTTGTTTGTCTCCCTTTTTTCCTGCCATATTTTTCTGAACAGTGCTATGACGGGCCAACACATTATATAGTTATCCGTTGATTGATTTCCTACCTGCCTCCTCTAGTGTAGTATCAGCTTCATGAGATCAAGGACTTTAATGTGCCTAGCTCATGTTAGATGCTCAATAAGGATTTATTGAGCCCTAGCCGGTTTGGCTCAGTGGATAGAGCGTCGGCCTGCGGACGGAAGGGTCTCAGGTTCGATTCCGGCCAAGGGCACATGCCTGGGTTGCAGGCTAGATCCCCAGTGGGGGGCGTGCAGGAGGCAGCCGATCAATGATTCTCTTTCATCATTGATGTTTCTATCTCTCTATCCCTCTCCCTTCCTCTTTAAAATCAGTAAAGATGTATTTTTAAAAATGTGAAAATATAAAAAAATAAAAAAATAAGGATTTGTTGAATAAGTGAGTTAATGATCCTGGTGAGTAGTAATGAAGCTCTCAGTGAATATGACACAGGATGTATCTTTATCAACTATTCATTAAGTTATTCATTTCTTTTTAAACAAATCTGTCTGGAGTGCCTGCAACATGCCATGAGCTGGAGAAAGAGTAGTGACCAAAACAGTGGGGCTTCATTAAAAAGATGGATAAATACAAGGAAGATAAGTTACTAAAACACACAGGAGGATGTTAGAAAGTAATGACACTAAATATAAAAAGGACGTGAGTGGGGAAAAGAAGAAAAGTGGTGGGGAATTTAAATTATACAAAGCATGGTCATGGAAAAACTCTTTGAGAAGAATGACATTTGAGAAAATACCTGGTGTGAAATCAATCAATCAATCAATCAATCACTTTTTAAATTAAATAAATAACTTCATAGGGTTTGCCTTCCTGAGAAGCCCATGAATGACCCTTTTATGAATAAGTAACCTTTAAGGATGACCTTGATGTTGTTTGAGCAAAGCCAGTAAAATAAGAAACCCTGAAGATACAGCTCATCCTCTCCTCCTCCCATTGGGAGCTACAGGCTCAGAATCGCTCAGCTCAGAGGAACCTCAGGCATCAACTGGTTCACTCCTTCCTAACTACCCAGTGGAGTGTGTTTTCAGCCATTCATTGATTCCATGGATTTTTGAGTTCTCACTCTATTCTAGCTGCAAAGGATAAAAAGATGTGTTAATCATCTTATAGGCAAAAGAGTTGCTTACCCTCTAATTAGCTCCCAACTACCCCCAGGTGAAGGAAGGCTTCTCAGAGTAGCTGGCAGGCAGCAGGCTGGTGGTTGGCAGGTGGCGGGCAGGCGGTGAGCAAGTGCCCAGCTAGCCAGACGCCCCAGACCCCACTTGCTTTCTCTCACTAAATACTGTGAAATGTCAGGTCTCCTTGCAAAGCTCCATTACTGAGCCGAGCAGGAGAGTGCAGCAAATGTAGGGCCAGAGCAAGGAATTGGACGTTATAAAGGGAACTGCTTCCAGGCTTTGAGAAGCGGATGTGTTGCTCTCATTCCCGCCATAGTCCTTCTGCCAGAAGTAGGAAGGCCCATGAACATGAGTAGCTCTCAGGCATTGCATGCGTATTTGAATGTATTGACAAAGCTGTGAGCTAGACAATGGTACGAGCCCCACTTGATGGATGTGGAATAGGCACAAAGGGCTAGTGGGTCAGAAGGATCAGTAGTGGGATCCTGGCGATATGCCCCACCCAGACCTGCTGGCCTCAGAGTTTTACTCTGTGGTCATGGCCAGTGCATTCCAGGGCCTTTCATTTCCCACGGTCCCCAGGATGAGAGCAATGACCCTTTACTCTGTGCTATTAGCCTTACTGCTTGGAGCCGGGCAGGTAGTTCCCTGCCCTAGGGCCCCTGGCTGAGAGGCTACTGCTATGGGCCGAAGGGGGGGTCACTTTTTAAAACTCACACAGAGCAGCCATATGTGCCAGGGCCTGTGTCTCATGGCTTCTTTCTCCTTTGCCACTTCTGCCTTCCAGGGTTCTGTGCTTCTCCAGGAGCAGGAGAAAATGGCCAAGTTCCAGGTGAGTTGAGTTTTGATTTTCATCTCTTAAAGATCTCAAAGATTAGACACAGCATCTTTCTCTTCCTTGGGAAAGATAAAAGACAGGTGTTTGTTATACACCAGTTATTATTGTTTATATTGGTTCTGTTTTGTTTTTGTCTTTAACTTTTGTTTTTATTTTTGGTTTATCATCATTTATGGAAAGTTCAGAGATTCATAGATATAAAATTTTTTTTTTAAAGCCACATTACTGGGGGGTGGGAGTGGCTGGGGAGAGGTCAATGATAGAAAAAGGAGACATATGTAAGACTTTAAACAATGAAGAATTTTTTTAAAAAGCCACATCACTACACTGCTACGTCAGGTATTTCCTCATGCCATATTTTATATAATTACAACCACAGCATATGTACAATTTTAAATCTTACGTTTTCACTTAATGTTAGCATGAGTTTCTTTTTGTGGTTTGGCATTATTTTATATACTTCTTTCAGAAGGGTTTCTATTTTTTGTGTAAACTTCAGAAGTTACAAACATGCATATACCCCAGTGTGATGCTGAATAAATTTTGTTTTGATTCATAACCCTTTCGCATGAGTTTTAAACTTGAAATATAATTTACTTACAAAAATTAGACATCTTAAGTGTTAGGTCCGTGACAGTGCTATGCCCCATTTTTGAAAGTTGAATAATTACATTGGACCACCACCCAAAACCCGAAGTAGACCATTTACATTACCCACAAAAGTTCTCTCTTGGACTGGCTGTGAAAGACATGAGTTTATTAGGACTTATTTGAACTTACGTGTGCATGGGGCAGGGGTGGGGAGGGGCGGAGGGGGAGCGGTTGCCATTGAAGTCTCCAGGGTTATATAGAGTACAGATGACAGAGCCACCAGCCATAGTGTTTCCTTCTAGGCTCACACCCAGAAATGTTTTCTTTTTGGCCCTTCCTTGACCCAGGCCTTGGCCAGGTTCCCAAAGTCCCATGGTGCACTCTCAGATGACCTTCATTATATTCCCACAGGGGAGAGTTGGAGGGGCCCGTGTTCTCTCGTACCACATACTCTTTTGAGTCAGTTTTCTACCCCTCAGAGGCATCTGCTGTTCTGATCTGTCATCACATGATTAGTTTACTTGCTTACAAATTTAATATATTTAATTCGTACAGTATGTACTCTTGTGCCTGGCTTTTTTCACTCAGCATAATGTTTTTGAGATTCATCTATGTGGTATGCATCACTACATTATTCCTTTTTATTGTTGAGTTGTATTACATTTTATGAATATATAGGACACTTTGTTTATCCTTTGGAAGAATAGACACAATTCTCCTTTTGAAGGACATTTGGGTTCTTTGGCAGCTTTTGATATACATAACGGTCCTCTGAGCATTCTTGTGCAGGTCTTTTTGTGGGTATATTTTCATATCCCTTGAGTAATCATCTAGAAGTGGAATGACACAGTTTGTAGGGTAGGTGAATGTAAGCAGTTACCCAAAGAGGTGGTACCATTTACAGCCCACCACAGCATCTGAGAGTTTCAGTTGCTCTATATCTTTGCTATAGTTTGATGTAGTTCTTTTTATTTCAGTCACTAGAAGCCCAGTGCACGAAATTCATGCACAGTAGGGTGCCTAGTGGCTGCCGGCTGCCAGCAGTGACTCCATTCTCCAGCTGCTGGCTGCCGGCCAGGGCCTTCCTTCATTCTGTGCTGCCCCCTGGTGGTCAGCGCACATCATAGCGAGTGATCGAACTTCTGAGGGAACACTTTGCATATTAGGTTTTTATATATATAGACTAGAGGCCCAGTGCATGAAAATTCGTGCACTGGGGGGAGGTCCCTCAGCCCGGCCTGTGCCCTCTCACAGTTCGGGAGCCCTCAGGGGATGTCCAACTGATGATTTAGCAGTCTGGCCTCCCTCTTCGAGAGGCCACCCTGGTGGGCCTATCTGGGGATGTCAAGCGGCTGGCCCCACCCGGAATCGTCCTGCCACCCATGGCCTCCTTCTGCAGGAGGTGACTGGGCGGACGATCAGGGGATGGCCTTAGCCCCCATCGCCTCGCTGTTGGTCACTGCTGCCCCCCTCACCCCATTGCCGTCCCCTCCCTCTGGCACGCGCCTTGGCTGGCCTAGCA
Source organism: Myotis lucifugus (assembly GCF_000147115.1). Lineage (NCBI taxonomy): Eukaryota > Metazoa > Chordata > Mammalia > Chiroptera > Vespertilionidae > Myotis > Myotis lucifugus. Next base: position 137,174 of record NW_005871450.1, on the reverse strand, counting down.
TCACCTCCTCACCGGCCCCACCCCCCGCCGACCTGTGTTCCACTGTTCGGTTGATTTGCATATTACGCTTTTATTATATAGGATTCTAATGAATGGCATCTCACTATTACTGTAATTTGTATTTCCATCATAAAAAATGATGTTGGATACTTTTTCATGTGCATTTACACCATCCTCCTATATAATAAAAGGCTAATATGCAAATTGTCTCCTCGACCAGGTGTTCAACCAGGAATTCAACCAGGGGGCGGGGCCGGCCGGTGAACTGCCCACAGCCCCTCCCTGCAGCTGGCCGCGGCCCTTCCCCCTGGCTGGCCCTGTCCCTAATCAGCCCCCCCATCCCGATCGGGGGCAGGACTGGCTGGCCAACCTCCTGCATCCCTTCCCCCAGCCAGCCTTGCCTGATCAGCCCTGATCGGGGCAGGCTGGCCAGACCCCACCCGTGCACGAATTCATGTACCAGGCCTCTAGTATATATATCCCTTTTGAAAAGTTTATTGAAGTTGTTTGCCCATTTAAAAAATGGGCTTCTACTTTTTATTGTTAATGAAGGTTTTCTTTTCATATTCTGAGTTCAAATCCTTTGTCAGTTATATTTACTGTGAGTAAATATTTTTCCTTTCTGTGGTTTTCTTAGTTGTGTCTTTGTAATCATTTTTTAGTTGTAATTTGCATGTAATGTACATAAGATAAACTTTTCCAATCAGTTTTGACAAATATACATGCCTTGTGACCACCGCCCCATCTAAATGTAGACTGTTTCCATCACCCCAAAAGGTTCCCTCATGCCTCTTCCCACACCCCTGACTGTAGGCAACAGCAACTAATTTAACTTTACATCACTGCAGATTAATCTTTTCTTGAGTGCATATAAATGGAATTATATAGGATGTTCTCTTTGTGTCTGGCTTCATTTGTTCATTATGGTTTTGAACACATATCAATAGTTTATTCCTTTTAAAAAAAATAGTTTATTCCTTTTTGTTGCTGCATTGTATTTCGTTTTATGGGCATACCACAGTTGGGTTATCCATTCACCTATTCATTTTTGTCAAATGTAAATAAACTTCTATGACCACTTGTGGACTGGCCTTATGGGTGAACATGGCTTTCCTTTCTTTTTTCTTTTTCTTTTGATAAATAACTAGGAGGAGAATCTCTTTTAAAAAATTGCCAAATCATTTTACACTGTGGTTGTATATTTTACATTCTCAACAGAAATGGGTTAGAATCCCATAGTTTCCAACAGGATATATCTTCAAACATTTAAGTTTTAGCCATTCTAATGACAGTATAGTGGTATGTCAGTGTGGTCTCTCTTTCTTTCTCTCTTTCTTTCTTTCTTTCTTTCTTTCTTTCTTTCTTTCTTTCTTTCTTTCTTTTTTAATCAGTGCAATTTTCATTAGCATTTCCCTGTTGCCTGAGGATTTTGAACATCTTTTCTTCTTTTTGATCATTTGTATATCTTCTTTTGGAGTTGTTTGTTCAACTCTCTTGTTCAATTTTTAAAATAAGTTATGTTCTTACTCTTGAATTTTAATAGTTCTTTTTGGATTCCGGATACAAGTCCTTCTGACCCACGAACATTTAGATATTCCATTTATCTCTTTTTTTCATTTATTTAGGGCTTATTTCATTTCTCTCAGTCATGTTTTATAGTTTGCAGTGTACAGATTTCTTACATATATTTTGTTGTTGTTGTTGTTAATTATCACCTAAGGATATGTTTTCCATTGATTTTACTTTTAGAGAGTGTGGAAGGAAGGGAAGGAGGAGGAGGAAGTAGAGGAGGAAAAGAAAAAGGAGGAGGAGAAGAGAAAGAGAGAGAGAAACATCAACATGAGAGAGACTCATCGAATAGTTACCTCCTGCGCTCACCCCAACTGGGGCTAGGGATCGAAACTGCAACCCTGGGACCAACCCTTGTGGCTTAGTGGTTGAGCATCAATATATGAACCAGGAGGTCACGGTTTGATTCCCGATCAGGGCACATGCCCGGGTTGTGGGCTCGATGCCCAGTGTGGGGCGTGCAGGAGGCAGCTGATCAATGATTCTCTTTCATCATTGATGTTTCTATCTTTCTCTCCCTCACCTTTCCTCTCTGAAATCAATAAAAATATATTAAAAAGAAAGAAGAAGAAAGAAAAAAAGAAAGAAAGAAAAGGAAAGAAAAAAGAGAAGAAAAGAAGCTGCAACTCCGATATCCACCCTTGACCTGGAATCAAACATGTGATCCTTTGGTGTGTGGGCCGACTCTCTAACCACTGGGCCATAGTGGCCAGGGGTTCTTACACATATTTTGTTACATTTATCCCTAAGTGATGTTTTGGGTTTGATGTTCTAAATGGTATTGGTTTTGCAGGAGGTCACTATTCTATTCCCGATCAGGGCATATGCTCAGGTTGTGGACTCAATCCCCAGTATGGGGCATGCAGGAGGCAGCCAGTCAATGATTCTCTCTCATCATTGATGTTTCTTTCTTTCTCTGCCTCCCGCCCTCTCCTTCTCTCCCCCTCTCTTTTCTCCTCCCTCTCCCCCTCTCCTTTCTTCTCTGAAGTAAATAATAAAAAATAAAAAATAAGTGGTATTGGCTTTAAAATTCAATTTCTATTAGTTTGTTGCTAGAATATATAAATATAATTGATTTTTGTATCTTGACTCTGCTAAATTTTCATACTAGTTCTAGTAATATTTTGTACATCACAGAATTTTTTTATATAGACAGTAAATAAAGAGTTGTACTTCTTGCATTCCCATCTTCATTCTGTTGACTTCTTTTTCTTCCCTTATTGCATTGGCTAGGTCTGCTAGAACAGTTTTGAATAGAAGTCCTGACCACATACAGCCTTGCCTTGCTTCTAATCTTAGGGAGAAAGCATTCAGTCTTTCATCATTACCTGGTGGGTTTGTTTGTTTGTAATATATTTCAATTGATTTTTTAGAGACAGGAAGGGAGAGGGAGAGAGGGACAGAAACATTGATGAGAGAAACTCAATTGGCTGCCTCCTGCAGGCCCCCTACCGGCGATGGAGCCCACAACTTGGGCATGTGCCGTGACCTGGAATCAAATGGGTGTATGAGACAATGCTCAACCAATTGAGCCACACCAGCTGGGCTACCTGATGGGCTATTGTAGATGCCTTTATTGTGGTTAAATTGCTACTTAGGGTTGATATCATGAATGAATGTTACATTTTGTAAAACACTGTTTCTGTTTATACTCAGATGGTTGTATGACCCTTTGGTTCAGTTTGATTCTTTTGAGCTTTGTTTTTAAGCTGTGATAGGGTGAGTCTAGAGAAGTGGTTCTCAACCTTCTAGCCCTTTAAATAGTTCCTCATGTTGTGTCCCAACCATAAAATTATTTTCGTTGCTACTTCATAACTGTAATGTTGCTATTTCTCTTTCCCTCTCCCTTCCTCTCTGAAATCAATAAAGATTTTTTTTTAATTATCTACCAGCAGAAATCTAGGGTGATCATAGGGCTTATCTCACCTGCTTCCTTTATTTCAGGGATTAAAGGAATGTGCTTCCAATGTTGAAAACAGTTGTTCCATATATTTTGTCTGTATATTTCCTACGTTTTTTGTGGTAGGAGGGAATGTTCAATACCAGTTCCCCTGTTCTAGCCAACAGATATTTCTCTCCCCTGCATTTTTAATGACTACGTCATATTTCAATAAGTTAATGTTTCTTTTAAAAATCTGCTATTCCTAGGCATTAACATGGCTGAATGTTTTTAAAAAGTCGTTTTAGAGAGCACTGCTGTAACAGGTTTCCAACATACGTGCTCTATTCTGGAGACTGCCACTTCTGGAAAGATGGAAGAGATGTTCTTTCCCTGTTCTTCCTGCTAAAACGAAGTACAGCTAACACTCCTGGACACGGAATGTAAAACAAACGTGAAAGGTAGAGAGAAGGCAGACTGGCCAGGGACCGCAAGACTCAGGAGTGACATGGCATTGAGTTACTTGGGGTTGCTTCTCGCCTCATCTAAGACTGAGTGCTGCAGAGTATGGTAATGAGAGCAGCAATGGGTGCAGACCCAAAAAGCCTAAAAGCCTCTGACTAGTCAAAGAGCCAGGAAAGGGGCAGCCTAGCAAGACAGCAAACTTTTATTTCATTTTCTTTTTCTTTTTTAAAAAAGTATATTTTTATTGATTTCAGAGAGGAAAGGAGAGGGAGAGAGATAGAAACATCAGTGATGAGAGAGAATCATTGATCAGGCTGCCTCTGCAAGGCCCCACACTGGGGATCAAGCCCGCAACTGGGCATGTGCCCTTGACTGGAATCGAACCTGGGACCCTTCAGTCACAGACTGACGCTCTAGCCACTGAGCCAAACTGGCCAGGGCAAGATAGCAAACGTTTAGATAGTAACTGCTCTTCCCCTGCCAAATACCACAGGAAAACTGCAGCCCCACCCCCAGCCTGCCGGGCTGTAAGGAGCCACCCGAGCCTCCCTGCCAAGGGGAAGCCAGTACCTTCCAGCCCTACAGAGTCAGTGGAGACAAGGTGGGACCCTGGACTGCCCCCCCCACCCCGCCCCCTTGTGATAATGAACCACCTGTCTTTTCCCAGCGTGGGTGGTGTCAGACGGCCTAGTACAGGGGTGGGCAACCCCTGGCACGCGTGCCAAACATGGCACGCCAGTAACTTTTGTTGGCACGCGAAACCCTCTCTTATAATTTTCCATTTACAATTTTTTTCTTAATATCGACTTTTTTTATTTTTCAGATAAATTCAGTGTAGGTGCATCTTAGATAAATAATTTTACATAACAAGTTATCTTAAAGACCATAGACATGGATTGACTGAGAGAGGGGAAGAGCAATTTCTATGCCTCTGCCTTAACTCTCCCTGCCTTCCTAGATCCGACCGGTGTTTTGGTTTCATCTACATACGCTTGTGAATCTTTGTTCTCAGTGATGAATTTTGTTAAGTCTCATAATAGGAGTAGCCTGACGGATGAAAGTAGTAGCTCGTGCATATCTCTGAAGGTCACGAAATATAAACCTGATGTAAAATCTCTGTCATCAGTGATGCAGCAGCAAAAGTCCCACTGATAATATGAAGCAGAGTCATAAAGTTTTCTGTCGGACTATCAGTGTACATGTATACATTAAAAAATAAATGTATTTTTCATCATCATAGTAATAAAAGCTAACATTCATTGAGGACCTACTATGTGCCATGTATATAGGTTCTAAGACAACGCTGTACAGTAGAACTTTTGAGGTGATGGATATGTTCTGTTATTGGGCTGTCTAGCATGGTAGCTACAGGCCATGGTGGCCCTTGAGCATTTGAAATGTACTAGTGCAACTGTGGGAGAGAATTTTTGATTTTACATAAATGTAAATTTACATAGCCACATGTGACTAGTGGCTACTGAATTGGACAGTACACTTATAGGAACTTACATATCCTCCTTCATTTCTGTGTGTAAGAATATTCCGATATGAACACCATCACACGGATGAAATAGGTTAAGGGATTTGTTGGTCTAAGGCAGTGGTTCTCAACCTGTGGGTTGTGACCCCTTTGGGGGTCGAACGACCCTTTCACAGGGGTCGCCTAAGACCATCGGAAAACACATATATAATTACATATTGTTTTTGTGATTAATCACCATGCTTTAATTATGTTCAATTTGTAACAATGAAAATACATCCTGCATATCAGATATTTACATTATGATTCATAACAGTAGCAAAATTACAGTTATGAAGTAGCAACGAGAATAATTTTATGGTTGGGGGTCACCACAACATGAGGAACTGTATTAAAGGGTCGCGGCATTAGGAAGGTTGAA
>NW_005871450.1:18150-131260 GCF_000147115.1 Myotis lucifugus | reverse complement strand
CCTGAGAGTACAGAGGACCAATTTCATTGCTCCTCAGGAAGGGTGACCTGTTGGTTTGTTAAATTGTAACCAAGTGAGAAGCCCCAGGCTTAGCGAATGTGTGAGTGAGAAAGGAAAGATAAAAGCCATCAGAGCCTGTTGGGAGCAAATTAACCCAACATTGCTGGAACAATTTGGTAGTACTAACCAAATGTATATCCCCCACGATTGAAGAGTTACGGTTCCAGGGTGCTTACGTAGAAATGCTCACAAATGACACCAAGTGAAATAAACAGGGATTATTCTTAATTGCACAATTTTTCATATATGTTTTTATTATTTTGAGAGAGAGAGAGGAAATGAGAGGGTGAGAGAGAAGCATCAATCGGTTGCCTCCTGCAAGTCCCCTACTGGGGATCGAGCCCGCAACCTGTGCATGCGCCCTCACTAGAAATGGAACCCGAGACCTTCTGGTGTTCAACCAACTGAGCCACACCAAAGAGAGTAAATTGCACATACTTTTGAAGGGGCTGTGGAAAACTAGTGTATGAAATTGACATGCTGGATGGAGAAGAGGGGGAAGGTCCTTAAAATAGACGCAGGCCCTAACCGGTTTGGCTCAGTGGCTAGAGTGTCGGCCTGCGGACTCAAGGGTCCCAGGTTCAATTCCGGTCAAGGGCATGTACCTTGCTTGCGGGCACATCCCCAGTAGGAGGTGTGCAGGAGGCAGCTGATCGATGTTTCTGACTCTCTATCCCTCTCCCTTCCTCTCTGTAAAAAATCAATAAAATATATTTTAATTGTTCAAATTCCATTGGATTTTGCCATCTAGACTGCAACTTGAAATAAGCGTTTGGGATTTGGGAAAACCTGTGCACTGACGGGAGTGACTTTAGTATTATTGTGTCTGGCCTGTGCAATCTTTGGTTTAGGATCAACTTGCCTGTCCCCTCCCCAGGCCTCTTAGGTTTATGGGATTTGTCTCACATCTTGTGTTTCTAAGTGGCTGAAGAATACCCAGTGAGTTAAGTCTGCATCTAGCTGGGCCACCCCCTACCCACAGGACCTTGAGTGTTTCCAGGGCTGGACTCTACGGCCATTTGACACCTCTGTTTAAAGACACCGAAGGCACCTTTCTGCTTGTGCATTGTCTGCCACGTTTTCCTGTATTAAGCCTTCAGGGGAGCTCAGCATCTGCCTGGAATTGTAGGAAGGTTGGGCTTGATTTATCTTTGATTATTGATATTATCTTGTGTCTTGTATCTCTCCCTGCCCCTTTTTGCAACCCAGGTGCTATGTGGGTAGCTGTAAGCTTCTGGCTCTCTCCTGGGAAATAACTTAGGTAGCGACTAATTAAAAATTACAAATAAAATAAATAAACCAAACAAAATTAGAATTATAAACTAAAATATATATATATTATATATATTTATTTTAAAAAAATAGACTCAGGGCTGGCAGAATCCAGGTCAACTTCCCCCCATCCTCTCTGCCCCTCAGTGCTGCCCTCTCCCCATGCCCATTGGTCATAACGTTGAGGTTTCCTGTGTTCGGTGTTGTAGGAGGCAGTGACGTTCCAGGACGTGGCTGTGGTCTTCACGGAGGAGGAGCTGGGGCTGCTGGACCCGTCCCAGAGGGAGCTGTACCGGGACGTGATGCTGGAGAACTTCCGGAACCTGGTCTCAGTGGGTGAGGACAGGCGCCCTCTGTCACTGAATGTCAGCTCCCAGGAGTATTTTGATTTCAAATGTTTAAGACTTTGGGACTCTTGAAATGTGTCCCCAAACCTGGGATCTCAGTTTCCTAAGTCCTGTGAGATATCCTGTCTATACTTTTCCTATTTTTTGCAAATTGCAGTATTGACATCACGGTGGGGTTTAAAATCAGTTGGTGAGTTACATCTTTATTGTACTGAACAAAGTAGAATAAAGACAGCATAGCTCTTTGTCAGAACTGCATACAGTATAACCAAAACTGTGAGTAAATCAGGAAAGGATGATCATTTGATTGCCTGCTGTATTTTTTAAAATATATTTTTATTGATTTCAGAGAGGAAGGGAGAGGGAGAGAGAGAGATAGAAACATCAATGATGAGAGGGAATCATCAATTGGCTGCCTCCTGCACGCCCTCTACTGGGGATTGAGCCCGCAACCTGGGCATATGCCCTTGATCGGAATCAAACCCGGGACCCTTCAGTCCGCAGGCCGACACTCCATCCACTGAGTCAAACCAGCTAGGGCTGCCTGTTGTATTTATTGCAACAAGTCAGGATCAGAATTTGGAGAAATGCTATTTAGCATGCATAAGGATCGTAGTATTGCCTTTTTGGATAAGGATTAAGTTTTTGCCTTTAGTGTATCCCCTTGTATATAAGCCATTTATTTTTCATAGCATATCAACCCTTCAAATTGGATAGGAAATTACACTGAGGGAGAGAAGAGTAGCTTCCGATGATAGAGACAGAAACCTCAGGAGGCGGGTGTGCAGGTGACAGCCAGGCCGCTGAGTCCTTCCTGGGCCCAGGTGCTCTCCTTCTCTCCCCCGAAGGGTCGCCACCCTGGCCCAAGCCTCCATCATTCATTACGCTGCTTACTTACAGCAGCTCTCTCACTGCCTCCTTGCCTCTGCTTTTGCCTTCTGTAGTCTGTTCTCCTACAGCAGCCAGATCGTAACTGGTCAGTCAGATCAGGTAACTGGTCTGTTCACTCTTGCATGACTTCCATCTCACTCAGACAGTCTGAAATAATTCCCGTGGCCTGCAGGGCACTGCCTGACCCGGCCGCCCTCACCCGCTCTGGCCGGATTTCCCTTCCTTAGCCTTCCAGCCACACAAGACTGCTTGCTGTGGCTCTGACTGCCAACTGCTCCACCTCATGGCCTTTCTCTTGCTCTTCCTTGTTCTCCCCATACATCCTGTCTCCTGCCTCACTCATCCGTGTCTGCTCAGATGTCATCTCATCTCAGAAGCCTGTTCTGAGCACTCTGCTTAAAATCCCCAGCCCCCTACCCTGTCTTATTTTGTGACTGGTCATTAATTACTTGCTGATATATTAAAGGATTATATTTTGTTTACTTGTATATTGTCTTTCTTTCCCCATTTGAGTATAACATCAGGAGATCAGGGATTGTATCTTAACTCACAGGATATGTTCATTAATTATTTGTTTGATGAATGATTAAATGATGAATTAATGGATTAATGGATGAATGGGTAGGCGGTCCCATTTGAATGTGAGTGAAAAGGCTCCCCCACAGCTTCTCTTAACCTGTGTGCGTTCTCTGCATTGCCATTGTGAGCAGTGCCCCATCCATTTACCCGGTGGCATCATCCCTGCCTACCTTCCTCTCTCCTCCCTTCCTTTCCTCATTTCCCCCTCTTCTTCACTCCCTTCTTCATTCACTTATTTTACTTTGTGTATCCCTCAAGTAAGCCCAGCCTAAATACAGTAATTACAGTCATCCCTATTGGATATAAGCACAAAAATAAAAAGCTAAATCAGAGAAGCAAAAGAACCAAGAGAATCTAGCTGCTTATCTGATAGACGAGGCCCTGCCTGTGGTGAGTAGTGGGGGAAAGTCTTCTCAGTCCTTTCATCATTTCTGGTCTTTTTTTTTTTTTTTTTTAAATATATATTTTATTATTGATTTTTTACAGAGAGGAAGGGAGAGAGATAGAGAGTTAGAAACATCGACGAGAGAGAAACATCGATCAGCTGCCTCCTGCACATCTCCCACTGGGGATGTGCCCGCAACCCAGGTACATGCCCTTGACCGGAATCGAACCCGGGACCCTTCAGTCCGCAGGCCGACGCTCTATCCACTGAGCCAAACCGGTTTCGGCCATTTCTGGTCTTGTGTCTTCATGCTGCTAGAAGTTTCCCCACAGTCAGGGAGGTTAGATGCTGCCTCCATTTGACTCGCTCCCTTATTTTTCTGTACAGACCTACCTTGGAATTACCATTCCAGTTACAACTGTTGTCTGGTTTTGCTTTATAACTGCTTTGCCTTTTAAAATAATAATTATTTTTTTAAAGGAAGACTCTATTTTATTATTGATTGACTAGAGGCCCGGTGCATGAAATCCGTGCACAGGTAAGTTCCCTAGGCCTGGCCGGTGATCAGGGCCGATCTGTGGGGTGATTGGCAGGGCGATCGGGGGGCCCCCGCTGACACCTGCCTTGGCCAGCCTGGCGCCGCCTGTTTGCCCGCCTTGCCCCCTGCCACCACTGCTGGTCACCTCCCTCTGTGGGGCAACCGGCGGGGCGATCAGGGGCCCCCTCTGGCATCCGCCTTGGCTGGCCTGGGGCCTGTGGGCTAGGGGCAGCTCCTACATTGAGCGTCTGCCCCCTGGTGGTCAGTGTGCATCATAGTGACCGGTCGTTCCGCCATTCGGTCGATTTGCATATTAGGCTTTTATTATATAGAATTAATTGATTTGAGAGAAAGGGTGAGAGAGAGAGAGACATTGATTTGTTGTTCCACTAATATAGGCATTCATTGGTTGATTCTTGTATGTGCCCTGACCAGGGATTGAACTCGCAACTGATCATATTGGGCAATGCTCTATCCAATTAAGATACCTGGCCAGGGCTGCTTTGCCTTCTCAAACAAGTCTTTACTTTTATTTTTTAATTTTGGGCCAACATTTTATTGAAATATATACAGAAAACACAGATTATAAATGTACATGAATTTTCAGGGAGTGAAATGACTTCTTATTTGTGTAAGTTCTTTTTATTGAGGTAACATTTACAGATGCACATACTAAGCATGCAATTTGATTAGTTTTGACAAATAGATGCACCTCTGTAACTCCCACTCCTCAGAAGGTTGAACGAATCTTACAGTATATTCTGCTCACATCTCCCTTATAAAAGTTCCTTTTGGCAACATCAGAATATCACAAGGTTTTGCATTTTTTGGTGTCTATCTAGTTGCCCTGCTCCATCTATGAGGAATGTCCTAGAGGCCTAATTTCACTGCAATAATGCACAAACCAAAGGCTTTCTTCTCTCATAAGAATTCTTGTAAACAAAAGCTCATTGAGAATGGTGCTAGGTGGATCTCACTGTCTTCACTCCTGGAGACAGCTCACGAGGGGAGAAAAGAGCAGTGTGACTTAGGGATTATTTAAGAACATTATTATGCTTCTGATGAACAATAATTTTTATGGTACTTGTATTAGCTACTTAGACCTGTATAACTACTCTGAAATGTTTTTTATGTTGATTGATATTAGTATTTCTACAGGATTTATTTATTTTTAAAAATATATTTTTATTGATTTCAGAGAGGAAGGGAAAGGGAGAGAGAGATAGAAACATCAATGATGAGAGAGTATCATTGATCAGCTGCCTCCTGCACGCCCCCTACCTGGGATTGAGCCCGCAACCCGGGCATGTGCCCTTGTCTGGAATTGAACCCAGGACCTTCCAGTCCACAGTCCAACGTTCTATTCACTGAGCCAAACCAGCTAGGGCTATTCTTAAACTTAGCAGTTTATCACAATAAGCATTTATTTATATGTCTGTGAGTCAGGAATCTCGTGGCAGCTTATCTGGATGATAAGGGTCAGAATCTCATAAACCTGTCAAGGAGTCCAGCAGAGCTTCAGGCCTTGGAAGGTTTAATGGGACTAAAGTTTCAGCTTCCAAGATGCACTCGTTCACCTGATTGTTGGGAGAAGGCCTTGCCAGTGGGCCTCTCCACTGAGCTCCCGAGTATCTTCCAAACATGGCAGTTCGTTCCCCCCAGCTGGTTACACCCAAGACAGTGGAAGGCAGAAGCCACAATGTCTTCTATGACCTAACCTTGGAAGTGATGTACTCTCACTTCTGCCATATTCTATTGGCTTCACAGATCAATCCTGGTACATTGTGAGAAGGGATTTGATAGGAGATGGACATCAGGAGGCAGAATCATTGGGGACCATCCTGTATGCTGGCTACCACAGCACCTTCTCATATGTACAAATACATATGTACAAAGCCTGGAAGAGAATATTAGCCATTCACATTGATCATAAAATTCAGCCAAATTAAGTGGCAACAATTATCTTAGGAATTTTACTCCCATAAGATATGGAAATGAGTTTTCTATTTTTTTCCAGTTGTTCACTAGTTGAATATTATATGTCCTTTTTACTTTTGCTGAGGAAGTTCCCTGCTCTGTAGCTATCTATTTCTAATTTTGACTTCATAGTTAAGTCTTGTTATAGTTCCAAGTGAGTCTCCTTAACACTGAGTGGCTAGGAGCCTACTCATCACCTCTTTGTTTTCATAGGCATGAAAAAGCCAATGACAAAGTCCAAGCTGATCGAATATGGTCTCCCGGTGTGGTTGACTGGTGAAATATTTTTATTTCTGAGTAAATATTCATTTTTCCTCATTTTCATCTCCGAATTCTTATCCTTTTAGGATACCGGAATCAAAATGAGATAGAGACTCTTCAACAAGTTGGATTAAGGGACCTTTTTCATGAAGACCTTGTGTGCTGGCCAATATGGGAACAAATCATGAGTAAGTTAACCAGAAATCAAGACTTGATAATAAATCTACAAGGCAAGAGGTCTGATTTGCCAATCCAAGGCGATTCCTTCTGCCAGTTGTGGGCAACAGAATCTACTCAGGTTTCTGAAGATGAGAACTATGTAATAAAGGTTCAAGGGGAAGTTCAAAGTGCCAATAGTATAAAAAATCAAGATTTTCCAAGTAAGACCGCCTGGGATCTCTGGAGAGAGTCACAGAATTATCAGAGTAGGTGTCCGCAGTTTGATGGGAAATGTAAACTGTGTAAGTGTGATGGTTGTGATATTAAAAAGACCTCTCATGACCATGATGATGATCAGGAAGTACATAAAGGTGAGAAGTCATGTAGCCACAAGCATTGTGGGAAATGTTTCATGAAGACATCATTTCAGCATAATGGAGTTCATGCAGGAGAGCAGAATTCTCATGAGAATGGACAAGGCTTCAGTTTGGGCCCCACTCTTGAACTTCATCAGCAGTTACACCTAGGAGCAAAATCTCATATGTGTAGTGAGTGTGGGGATGGCATCAGTTATAGCTCGCTGCTTTGTACTCATCAAAGTGTTCTCACAGAAGAGAAATTCAGTAGGAATGGTGAGTGTGGTGAAGACTTCTGTCAAAGCTTACATCTGCAAATTCATCAGAGAATCAACACAGGAGAGAAGCCCTACAAATGTGCTGTGTGTGGGAAAGGCTGCATGTGTAGCTCATATCTTCATGGTCATCAGAGGTTCCACTCTGGAGAGAAACCCTACAAATGTGCTGTGTGTGGGAAAGGCTTCAGTCGAAGTTCACATCTTCAAGTTCATCACCGAGTCCACACTAGAGAGAAACCCTACAAATGTGCTGTGTGTGAAAAGGGCTTCAGACTGAGTTCACAGCTTCATGCCCATCAGCGAATCCACACTGTAGAGAAGCCTTACAAATGTGAGGCATGTGGTACGGGCTTTACTCATAGTTCACATCTTCAAGAACATCAACAAGTCCACACTGGAGACAAACCCTACAGATGTTCTGTGTGTAGTAAGAGCTTTAGTCAGACCTCAAGTCTTCAAGCCCATCAGCGAATCCACACGGGAGAGAAACCCTACAAATGCACTGTGTGTGGTAAGAGCTTTAGTCAGAAGTCACATTTGCAAGTTCATCGGCGAGTCCACACTGGAGAGAAACCCTACAAATGTACTGTGTGTGGGAAAGGCTTCATGTGGAGCTCATATCTTCATGTTCATGAGAGGATCCACACAGAAGAGAAACCTTACAAATGTGGGGTGTGTGGAAAGAGCTTCAGTCAGAGTTCACATCTTCAAGCCCATCAGCGAATCCACACTGGAGAGAAACCCTACCAATGTGCTGTGTGTGGTAAGAGCTTCAGTCGGAGTTCACATCTTCAAGGCCATCAGCGATTCCACACAGGAGAGAAGCCCTACAGTTGTGCTGTGTGTGGTAAGAGCTTCAGTCAGACCTCAAGTCTTCAATACCATCAACGTGTCCACACTGGCGAGAAACCCTACAAATGTGAACAGTGTGGTAAAGGCTTTATGGTGACCTCAAGTCTTCATGTTCATCAGAGGATCCACACAGGAGAGAAACCCTACAAATGTAGCGTGTGTGGGAAGAGCTTCAATCAGACTTCACTTCTGCAAGTTCATCAGTGAGTTCACAGTAGAGAGAAACCCTACAAATGTGCTGTGTGTGAGAAAGGCTTCATGTGGAGCTCGTATCTTCATGTTCAACAGAGGATCCACTCAGGACAGAAACCCTATAAATGTGACATGTGTGGTAAAAACTTCAGTCAGAACTCAAGTCTTCAAGCTCATCAGAGAGTCCACACAAGATAGAAGTTATACAAATGTGAGATATGTTTCATAGTTAGTTTTTTTGTGTTTAAATATAAAATTCCTTTCTTAATATTTCTCTTTTAAAAATATTTTTTATTGATTTTAGAGAGAGAGGGGAAGGGAAATGGAGTGATAGAAATATCAATGAGAGAGAAACATTGATTGGCTGCCTCCTGCACACACTTTACTGGGGATTAAGCCCAAAACCCAGGCATGTGCCCTGACCAGGAATCAAATCAGCGACCTATTGGTGCATAGGACAACACTCAGTCCCCTGAGCTACACAGGCCTGGTTTAATATTTCTTTAAAAAAATATTTTTATTGACTTCAGAGAGGAAGGGAGAGGGATAGAAAGGAATATCAGTGATGAGAGAGAATCATCAATTGCCCGCCTCCTGCACACCACCCACTAGGGATGAAGCCTGAAATCCGGGCATGTGCCCTGACCAGGAATCGATCCGTGACCTCCTGGTTCATAGGTTGACATTCCGCCATGGAGCCACACCTGCTGGGCTTAATATTTCTTTTTACTTAACTTTTTATAACAGCATTTTAAAATAAATTTTAAAAGTGATACCATAAAAAGATTATTATTTATCATGCAGGTAGATGTTATACACATTCAGTAATTATTAACAGTTGGGTTACATTTACATTGTATAGGGTTTGAGAAAAGCCTAAAGAACAAGTATTATTATTATTATTATTATTATTATTACTAATAGTAGTAGTAACATTAATTTGTAGGTCTATAGGCCTTGTTGATATCTCAGGATGGCTGTCTATTTCTGATGTTTGGGCTTTTTATTCTTGAAAAGTCTTTGATCTCCACTGTAGATAGAGGTAAGTGTCAGAGTCAGGGTCAGATGTCCATTCATGGTTAGGCACCTGATTAGGTAAGGTATCTTCCAACACTGTTGTAGAGAGTCTTTAATTAATGTCTTTACCATTGGACAAAAATCTCCAGGTTGTAAGTTATGGTCTTAGAAGTCTTCAGAATTTTATACATTTTTATCTAATTTAAAGATATGATCTCTTTGGAAACCTGTAATTTAGAGTAAGTCAGAGTCTTTTTTATGGATTTTTCTAAAGATATATTTGTAATTGTATAAAATAAAGTGACTATAAATGACAAAACAAAATGGTGTGGTAATAAATTTGATTTCGCCCTGACCGGTTTGGCTCAGTGGATAGAGCATCGGCCTGTGGACTGAAGGGTCCCAGGTTCGATTCCGGTCGGGGGCATGTGCCTTGGTTGCGGGCACATCCCCAGTGGGGGGTGTGCAGGAGGCAGCTGATTGATGTTTCTCTCTCATCGATGTTTCTGGCTCTCTGTCCCTCTCCCTTTCTCTCTGTAGAAAATCAATAAAATATATTTAAAAATAAATAAATAAATAAATAAATAAATAAATTTGATTTCAATGCAATTGATAAAAAACAACAACACTGTTTTTGTAAGAAACAATAGTCAAAGCCAACAATTTTTTTGTAAATAAGTTACACATGGCTTATTAGAAGTGTGTATTGAGCATTGGAAATAATTTATTTCCAATGTGTGGATCACAAATATCCAGAGTACCACTGCCAGATGCCCCCATAGAGAACCATTGCTCTCGGCTTTCCCTGTGCCACTGACAGGACACTTGCTATTCCTGGGAGTTGCCTGTTTGAACTTGGCTTTAAATGTTTGCAAGTTTTTCCCTAGGGCAGAGTGAAATATTTAGAATATCCATTTTTTGAAAAATATGTGTACATAAATATGATATTATTACTATTAGTATTCATTTTGATTTGGGAAAGCTTTCTGTGTAATTTCAAGTATATTAAATAGGCTAATTATTTTTAAAACTCTAAAAGGAGAGAGAATAGCTGAGCATCAGCCCATGAAAGGAGGTCATGGGTTCGGTTCCCAGTCAGGGCACATGCCAGGTTGTGGGCCCAATCTTGAACTTCATCAGCATTGTCTCCTAGGAGCAAAACCCCATATATGTAATGTGTGGGGAGACATTCAAAGCTCCCATGTGCAAATTCATCAGAGAGTTAACACAGGAGAGAAACCTTACAAATGTAAAGAGTGTGGGAGATTCATGTGGAGCTTGAATCTTCATGTTCATCAGAGGATACACACAGGAGAGAAATCCTATAAATGTGGTGTGTGAGAGGAGCTTCAGTCAGAACTCGAATCTTCAGGCCCATCAGTGAGTCCACACATAGAGAAACACTACAGATGTGCTGTGTGTGGTAAGAGCCTCAACCATACTTCAAGCCTTCAAGACCATACTGAGTCCACACTGGGGAGTAACCCTACAGTTGTTAAGCATGTGGGAAAGGCTTCATGTGGAACTTGTGTTTCAAGTTCAATAGACGATCCACAGGGGAGAGAAGCCATACAAATGTGACATGTGAGGAAAGAGCTTCACTCAGAGTTCTCATCTTCAAGCCCATCAATAAGTCCTCAGTGGAGAGAAACCCTACAAATAACCTGTGTGTGGGAAAGGCTTCTTGTGGAGCTCCTGTCTTCCTGTTCATCAGAGGATCTACACAGGAGAGAAACCCTATATATGTGGTGTGTTTGGTAAGAGCTTGAGTTAAACCTCACATCTTCAAGCCATACAGATATGAGAGATGTGGTAAGAGCTTCATTCCCATTTCTCCACCTTCAGATCCATCAGAAAATTCATACAGGAGACAAGACATACAAATGTGGACATGTGGTAAGGGCTTTGATCACTGTTCACGTCTTCAGGAATATCCATGAATCCACACTGGAGAGAAACCCTACAAATGTGCTGCGTGTGAGAAGGACTTAAGTTGGAGTTCACATCTTCAAGCCT
Source organism: Myotis lucifugus (assembly GCF_000147115.1). Taxonomy (NCBI): domain Eukaryota; kingdom Metazoa; phylum Chordata; class Mammalia; order Chiroptera; family Vespertilionidae; genus Myotis; species Myotis lucifugus. The sequence continues at coordinate 120,080 of NW_005871450.1, read as the reverse complement.
ATCAGTGAGTACACCCAAGAGAGAAACCCTACATATGTGCTGTGTGTGGTAAGAGCCTCAGTAAGACCACAAGTCTTCAAGCTTATCAGTGAGTCCACACTGCAGAGAAACCCTGCAGATCTTGGTATTGTCATGTTCATCAGAGATCTACACAGGAGAGAAATACTACAAATGTGCTGTATGTGATAGGAGCTTCAGCTATACCACAAGTCTTCAAGATGATTAGCGAGTCCACACAGGGGAGAAACTCTACAAATGTGCTTTGTGTGGGAAGAGCGTCAGTTAGAGTTCAAATCTTCAATCTCATCAGTGAGTACACACTGGGGAGCAATCCTATACATGTTAAGAGTGTGGGAACAGCCTCATGTGGAACTCTTACCTTCATGTTCATCAGAGGACCCACAAGGATGAGAAACCCTGTAAATGTAGCCTATGGTAAGAAGTTCAGTCAGACCTCACGTCTTCAAGTTCATTCGACACTCCTTACTGCAAGGAAACCCTACACATGTTTTGCATGTGATAAGGGCTTAGTAAGAGTTCCTGTCTTCTGGTTCATCACAGAGTTCATAATGTGGCCTGTGTTTTGGCAGAGTTCAAAATGTCACAGTTCTTAAGAGAATGCTCCACAGAGTAAGCCTATAAGAGTGGTACAATAAGTTGGTCAGAACCTTTAGTTTCACTAAAATCTACACAGGATAAAGAAACATTGATCAGCTGCCTCCTGCACAACCCCCACTGGGGATGTGCCTGCAACCAAGGTACATGCCCTTGACCGGAATCACACCCGGGACCCTTCCATCCTCAGGCCGACGCTCTATCCACTGAGCCAAACTGGTCAGGGCGGAAATGTCTAATTTGATGGAAAGGAAAAACCATTCTAAATAGGATAACTACAGCCTGGCCAGTGTGGCTCAGTGGTTCAGCACTGACATATGAACCAGGAGGTCATGATTGATTCCCAGGTTGAGGCTCAATCCCCAGTGTGGGGCATGCAGGAAGCAGCCGATCACTGATTCTCTCTCATCACTGATGTTTCTATTTTGCTTTCCCTCTCCCTTCCTCTCTGACATCCATAATAATGTATTTTTTTAAATAGGATAACTACTTGAAAATTTTACTGAGCCCAAACCCCACTAATCATAACAAATTGTAATAGGAAAAGCATTTTTATAAGAAACCTTAATTCAAGGAAATGATCACTTATTATAAATACATAAAATCATGCAGTGTGCAATTTGCAAGATTTTTGCAGTTGGCTCCTGAGCTCTGCTAAGCTTCACTTTTCAAGCAGTAATGGGCTAAAGTGTTTATCTTATCATTTATGACTTTCTCTGTGCCGGTTAGCATTAGTTGTGTAAAGTTTCTGTCTTATTTTTGTTGTTGTTGTTGTTTATCCTCACCAGAGGATATTTTTCCATTGATTTTTAGGAAGAGTGGAAGGGAGAGGGAAAGACAGAGAGAAACATAGATGTGAGAGAAACACATCAATTGGTTGCCTTCTGCCTGAGCCCCAACCAGGGCCCAGGCCGGGGAGGAGCCTGCAACCGAGGTATGTGCCCTTGACCGGAATCGAACCCGGGACCCTTTGGTCCACAGGCTGATGCTCTATCCACTGAACCAAATTGGCTAAAGCAGTTTCTGTCTTATTTTGTGACTGAAACAAACAGAATGAGAAAAGGAAATCTTGATTTTAATTTCTAAAGATTCACGAGAAACGGGTGTGGGTGAAAAGCGGGGGAACATATAACAGGATTTGGGATGTTATGTTTTTAAGATACAGTACACTTTGGACACCACCCCATATTTCTCTGGTGCTTCAGTGGTTGTTAGGTTTGCTTGCTTGAATGGTTTACTCAAACAAGTGTATATTTACCCAAATTTTTTTTCTAGACTTTACATTCCAGATACTGGATACTTATGATCCATGATATCTCAAGTTTTATGTCACCATCAGAAATCCAGAACCAATGCTCAACTGTGTCATTAGCAGACATAAGAACTTGACCCAGAACAAAGAGACAGATGATAGAAACTGACCCCCAGATGGTCCAGATATTGGAGTTACCAAACATGGATTTTTTAAAAAAATATATTTTATTGATTTTTTACAGAGAGGAAGGGAGAGAGATAGAGAGTCAGAAACATCGATGAGAGAGAAACATCGATCAGCTGCCTCCTGCACATCTCCTACTGGGGATGTGCCCGCAACCCAGGTACATGCCCTTGACCGGAATCGAACCTGGGACCCTTCAGTCTGCAAGCCGACGCTCTATCCATTGAGCCAAACCGGTTTTGGCCAAACATGGATTTTTAAATAACTTCTTTTAATATGTTCAATCAAATATGGCGAATTTCACCAGGGAACTGTTGAAAGGAATCATATAGTCTTATGTTCCATAAATATAACACCTCTCATTAAGAATGTAACATACCACTGGCCAGGTGGCTCAGCTGGTTGGAGCATCATCCCGAACACCAAAATGTTGTGGGTTCGATTCCCCTGCAGGGCCCATACTAACGTTTTGGGTTTGATCCCTGGTCGGGGTGCATGTGACAGGCAAAAGAACTGTGTTTCTCACACTGATGTTTCTATCTCCTTTCCTCTCTAAAAATCAATATTTATCTAGTGATAAAATTTTTTAATGTAATACGTGGGATTTAAAACTGATTAGATGTGGCTAATGTTGTTAATTCTCTAACGTGCAGAGCTCATTGGACTTTGAATTCCCCAGGGCAGAGACCACCATGGTTTATTGTGTAGTCTGTGCAGTAAATGTTTCTAGAAACATGGAGATTCGGGTGGGTAAAATTCTTGCTGGTGAGAATGAGTTTGGGGAGTCCTTTGGGCAACAGGTCTCATCTAGACATGAATGTGTTTTTTAAAAGTCAAATCAGATAACTCTATCAATAGGAATCCTTCCTGTGATTTCTTTTCAAATCAGTTATCCTGTAACTTCCTGTCCTGGTAATTAGGGTCTAGGTCAGTGATGGCGAACCTATGACACGCGTGTCAGAGGTGACACGCGAACTCATTTTTTTGGTTGATTTTTCTTTGTTAAATGGCATTTAAATAGATAAAATAAATATCAAAAATATACGTCTTTGTTTTACGATGGTTGCAAATATCCAAAAATTTCTATATGTGACACGGCACCAGAGTTAAGTTAGGGTTTTTCAAAATGCTGACGCGCCGAGCTCAAAAGGCTCGCCATCACTGGTCTAGGTAGTGTGACCGCACTGGGGAGACTTAGAGAAGGAAAAGAACATGGAGGATTTGATTCAGATGTGTGAGGAGAGAGGTGAGAATGTATTGTGAGAGTTGGGTGCAGTCTGTTGAGAGAGAAAAGAAAGGTAAAGTATCTCCGAGGCAAAGGGTGTGTGAGTAAGTGGTTCAGGTAAGGAGGAACCAATAGTCGCAGCTGGTAATTGTTACACTTTCTATACCAGGTTATGCCCAGACTGCCTAGTCCAGGAAGGCCAGGCAGACCTGACGTTATGAATCTCTTCTTTCATATTTCTCACCTCCTGTTCCAAAGGACAGTTCAACAAATTCCAGGGAAGTGAGATTTCCTTTGTTAAACACCTTGTCCATCCTCAGAAGACGGATACGTCTCTCCCATGAGGGGAGCTTAACATCCATTGAGGGACACTGTAGGGCCCCCATTCTCAGTGAGGTAAGTGATATTCCCATTGTAACCTGAGGAAATTAGCTCGGGGAGGTTAAAACCATTGCCCTAGTTCACATAAGTAGCAGGAATTGAACAGGTTCTCCAAATTCTTAATTATGACAATTTCAAAAATACCCAAAGAGAAAATACAGTTCCCCTCCCCCATATATTCATCATCCAGATTCATCAATTAGGAACATTTTGTACATTTGCCTAAACTATCATCCCCTTTTCCTTTTTATCTTAAATGCTGAAATAATTTAAAGCAAATCCTTGATCCATCATTTCACACCCTACTTACTTCAATAGGCATCTCTTAAACACAGACTATTTTCTTTACAATACCACAAAATTATTATCACACCTAATGAAGTTAATAATTAGATTTTTTGTGATCACTTCAGTTTTTGTTTTATTTACTCTGTAGCTTTCCCCCCATTCCTTTTATTAATTTATTTTGTTAAGGATTTTTATGATTTATTTGAGCCAAAATGATGACATATGCCAGGAAGTCAGAGCAAACTCTCAGATGTTCCATCCCCCCCCTTTTTTTATTCTTTGTCTAGTTTTTGTATGAGTATAATACTGGCCTCTTATTTTTTGGCCAAGGTTGTGTAGAATAATGGTCATTATTCTTTAAATGTTTGGTAGAAATCTCCAGTGAAACCATTAGAATGGTTATGGTGCCCAAGGGAATAAATATAGAATCAGACTGCTAAGGTGAGACCCTGGTGTGACCACTTAGCAGTGTGTGTCCTTACATAGGTAAATGAAACATTTCTGCCTCTGTCTCTTCATTGTAAAATGAGGTTAATTTTTAGTATGTTATGAGTAAATTAGTTAATATATGTCAAGCAATGGAAACTGTACCCAGCTCACAATAGCAGTCCATAGATGTTTGTCTCAACAGTCTAGTAGATGATAGGCACATAGCCACTGCAAGCATGATTTTTTAAAAAATATGTTTTTATTGATTTTAGAGAGAGAGGGAGGGAGAGGCAGAGAGACATAGAAACATCAGTGAGAGACAAGCATTGATTGGTTGCCTCCTTCATGCCCTGTACTGGGGAATCAGCCCGAAACCCAGGCATGTGCCCTGACCGGGAATCAAACCAGCAACCTCTTGGTGCATAGGTTGAAGCTCAACCATTGAGCCACATGGGCTGGGCCAAACATGTTTCTTAATAGTTGCACACCAGAGGTAATCCCTTAATATCAAGAATAACACAAGAATGCATATCTAACAATCTATCCATAATTACATATCTTAGCCAGTGTGAAGTAACAATAATTAAACAAGGTATATGAATTAGAAAGAAAACTCATTATTTAGAGATGAAATTATTATGTATGTAGAAATTCCAAAACAACCTACAAATAAGACGTTGGGATTAGTAAATATAGGCCACAACATACAATGGTATTCCTATATGTGAACAAGAATTCGAATATGGGAAGTGAAAGAATTTATAAAGAAATTACAAGTATCAAATACCCAGGACTAATTCTAATTAAGAAATGTTTTCTACACAGAAAACAATAAAACTGGGGAAATCACAGACCTAAATGAATGACAGACTTAAAAAAATATCAGATCTCTCCAGATTGATCTATAGTTACAATACAATCTCAATAAATAACCAGGAATTTGTTGTTGTTGTTAATCTTCACCTGAGGATATTTTTCCATGGATGTGTAGAGAAATTGGAAGGGAGGAGGAGAAACAGAGAGAAACATCAATGTGAGAGAGACTCATTGATTGGTTGCCTCCCACATGCACCCTGATCAGGGCCAGGGATTGAGTCTGCAACCGAGGCACGGTGCCCTTGACCAGAATTGAACCCCGGACACTTCAGTCCCGAGGCTGATGCTCTACCCACTGAGCCAAAACAGGTAGGGCACAGGTAGGCCTTTTGATTCTAGAATGTATATAGACATTTAAAGGGCCAAGAATAAGAAAGAATCAAGAACAACTACACAACTGGAGGTGTTCCAGTGATGGCGAACCTTTTAAGCTCGGCGTGTCAGCATTTTGAAAAACCCTAACTTAACTCTGGTGCCGTGTCACATATAGAAATTTTTTGATATTTGCAACCATAGTAAAACAAAGATTTATATTTTTGATATTTATTTTATATATTTAAATGCCATTTAACAAAGAAAAATCAATCAAAAAAATGAGTTCGCATATCACCTCTGACACGCGTGTCATAGGTTCGCCATCACTGTGTTATGCTATCAAATGTCAAACCTATTTTAAAATTACAGTTATTAAAACAGTGGTAATACACAATGGTGGCCATCAGACCAGTGAAACAATAGAGTTCAGGTCTGGTAGCCCTTCTGATATACAACAGAGGAGTTGCTGGAAAGATGATCACATCAATAAATGCCCATGGGGGAAATAAATGAACCTTGACTTCTATCTCACACCATACACACAAATCAATCCATACAGTTCCTCAGCCTAAAAGTGCAAGTTGAAACAATAGTCTAGAGCTGTACTATCCAATATGGTACCATTGGATACCTATAACTATTCTAATTTATTTATTTTTAAATCTTATTGTTGAGAGTATTACAGGTGCCCCCCCTTTCCCCCCTATTAGCCCTCCCACCCAGTTCCCACCTTACCCCAGGCCTTCACCACCCTATTGTCTGTGTCCACAGGTAATGCATACATGCATATAAGTTCTTTGGTTAATCTCTTCCCGTCCCTCCTGCACTTCCCTCTGAGATTCATCAGTCTGTTCCATGTTTCCATGCCTTTGGTTCTATTTTATTCATCAGTTTATTTTGTTCATTAGATTCCTTTTTCATTTATTTTGACTTTTAGATTCAATTGTCAATAGATATTCATTGCCATTTTATTGTTCAAATTTCTTCTTCTCCTTCCTCCCCCCCCCTCCTCCTCCTCTGCTTAAAGAATATCCTTCAACATTTCATGTAATATTGCTTTAGTGGTGATGAACTCCTTTAGCTTTTTCTTGTCTGTGAAGCTCTTTATTTGGCCTTCAATTCTAAATTATAACTTTACTCCAGTAATCTTGGCTGTAGACTCTTGCTTTTCATCACTTTGAATATTTCTTGCCATTCCCTTCCTGCCTGCAAAGTTTCTGTTGAGAAATCAGCTGACAGTCATATGGGCACTTCCTTGTAGGTAACTAACTGCTTTTCTCTTGCTGCTTTTAAGATTCTTTCTTTGCCTTTAACCCTTGGCATTTTAATTATGATGTGTCTTTAATTATGATGGGCCTCTTTGGGTTCCTCTTGTTTGGGACTCCCTAAGCTTCCTGAACTTGTAAGTCTGTATTTCTTTCACCAGGTAGGAGACATTTTATGTCATCATTTCTTCACACAGGTTTTCAATATCTTGCTCTCTCTCTTCTCCTTCTGGCACTCCCATAATGTGAATGTTGTATGCTTGAAGTTATCCCAGAGGCTCCTTACACTATCTTCATATTTTTGGATTGTTTTCTTTTTGTTCTTCTGATTGGGTATTTTTGCTTCCTCATATTCAGAATTGCTGATTTGATTCTCAGAATTTTCTACTCTACTGTTGAATCCCTTTATATTATTCTTTATTTCAGTTAATGTATGCTTAATTTCTAACTGATCCTTTTTCATGTCTTTAAAATTCTAAGATCCTTGAAAGTCTCACTAAGTCCGTTGAAGCTCTCATTAAGTTCTTTGAGTATCTTTATAATCATTGTTTTGAACTCTGTATCTAGTCATTTGTTTGTTTCCATTTCATTTAGTTTTTTCCTGGAGATTTCTTCTGTTCTTCCATTTGTGATGTTTCTTTGTCTCCGCATTTCAGCTGCTTTCCTGTGTTTGTTTCTAAATATTAGGTAGAGCTGCAATGTCTCCTGGAATTGATAGAGTTGCCTGTGTAGTAGGTGTCCTGTAGGGCCCAGTGACTCAGCCTCCCCAGTCACCTGAGTTGGGCACTCTGGGTGGGCCCCTGTGTGGGCTATGTGCACAGTCTTGTTGTAGTTGAGTCTTGATTGCTGTTAGCATCACTTGGAGGAGTTGACCTTCAGGCCAATTGGCTGTGAAGACCAGCTGTGACTACAGTCGAAAAGCTGCTATGCAAGTGATACCCCTATGGGGCAGGACTTGCTTCAGTGGGGCTTTGGTATTCACTGAGTCTGCCCCTTGATTATGTCACTCATGGGTATGTAGCATTGTAATCTGGTATAGTCTGAAGCTGTGCCCCGGGTGCACTGGCTCTGGAGCCTCTTGGGAGGTGCAAAGTCAGCCACTGCCTGGCTCCATCTAAGCAGGAACTACAGAGCAATCTGCAGATGGCTGCTACTTGTGTTGGGATTGGAAGTGCCCAGGTGAGGCCAAGCTGTGAAATAAGGCAGGCTACTGCTAGTGCCAGGTCTTGGTGAATCCAGCTGGTGCTTGTTTGGGAGATTTTAGGAAGGTCTAAAGCCTGAGCCAGGACAGGTTATTCATATGGAAATGGTGCTTCAAACAGCTTGGTACAGCTGCAAATTGGATGGGGCTCAGTCTCAGGGATTACCAGGGCTGAGCAAACAGTGTGAACCAGGCTGATGGAAACTCAGATATGGCTGCCAGTCAACTCTGCAACAGGGGAGGTCTCAGCATAGGAACAATGACCCCTGCGAGCTTCCTGTCTGGAAGAAAGCCGTCCCTGAGTTCTTGCTTCAATTCCAGACAATCCAGTTCCTCCCCTTATATCCCTGGATCCCCCTAAGCCACTGGAGCTCAGAGGGAGTGGGACCATGTATGTTTGTGTATTGGCCCTTTAAGGGGAACTATATGGAATCATACAATATGTGGTCTTTTATGACTGGCCTCTTTAATTTGATGTAATGTTTTCAACATTTTGTAGCATGTATCATTACTTCATTCCTTTTTAAAAAAAATCCTCACCCAAGAATATGTTTGTTGATTTTTTTAGAGAGAGCAAGGGAGAAAGAAACATCAGTGTGAGAGAGAAACATAGATCTTTGCCTCTTGTATGCGCCCCAACTGGGGATTGAATTGGCAGCCTACTAGGTAGGTGCCCTGACCAGGAATCGAACCTGCCACCCTTGGTGTGCAGGGCCACACTCTAACAACTGAGCCATACCAGCCATAGGGAGAATCCTGTATTTTTTAAAAAAATATATCTTTATTGACTTCAGGGAGGAAGGGAGAGGGAGAGAGAGATAGAAACATCAATGATAAGAGAGAATCACTGATGGGCTGCCTCCCACATGTCCCCCACTTGGGATCAAGCCTGAACCTAGGCATGTGCCCTCGACCAGAATCAAACCCGGGACCCTTCAGCCCACAAGCCGAAACTCTATCCACTGAGCCAAACCAGCCAGGGCAATCCTGTACTTTTTAATGTATTTTCGTTCAAAGAGTACAGGGCTAAGAAGTTTGTGCTCTACTCAGGAATCATGTGAAATATAATCCAAGCATTGTGGGCAATAGCTGAGCCTCTGCTCTGCTAAGGCAATGACGTGCCAATTCTTCCTGAGGGTTTTTGGAGGTGTAGTCTAAGAGCTCTGTGGAGTTGGTGAACTTCCATTGCAGGGGAGTGGGTTGTGACAAATTATTGCTCTGGGAATTCTAGAAGTGTAATCCAAGAATTTTGAACAGAGTCACTTCTGCTCCAGGGAAGTGAGGTGGTGGCATTCACCCTTATGAGGAAGTTGAGTCAGGCACAGGACAGCAATGCTTTTTTGTTTGGCATAGGACCACCTGCCACACGTCCTTGGCCTTCTGGAAGAGAATCTGTAGCCAGTGGCAGAGGCTGGGTTTGGGCCCCACTGGTCGGCGGGTTGAGGGTCTCCAGTGTTCTGTGCTCTCTGTCCCTATTCCTGGACTGACCGGACAGCTGTCACCTCCTAGGGGTATAAGATTGGGCAAGTAACAAGCTGTTTGTGCCTCACATTCTTTTTTTGTATAACCAGGGGAATAAAAGTACTTGCCTAATAGAGTTGTTTGGATATTTAAATGAGATAGTCACAAATAAAAGGTTTAAAACAAGTGGTAAAGATGGGTTTATTTTATTTACTTATTTATTTATTAAAATATGTTTTTATTGATTTTTAGAGAGAGGAAGGGAGAGGGAGAGAGGGATAGAAACATGGATGAGAGAGAAAATCATTGATCGGCTACCTCCTGCATGCCCCACACTGGGGATCGAGCCCACAACCCAGGCATGTGCCCTGACCAGGAATTGAACCTCAATCTCCTGGTTCATAGGTCGACACTCAACCACTGAGCCACGCCCGACCAAGCAAGATGGGTTTATTTTAATTAATCTGTTTTAATTTCCTGAGAAATGCCCTAAAAGTTTGTATGAGCCCAGGAAGGGATCAGAGTTCCACCCACAATGCTACTGGCCTTTCCCCGCCTAATCCCTGGAGGAATCTGGGCTCATCTTGGCTTCCTTCTGCTCTCTCCCTCTCCCTCTCCATTCTCCACTTTAAGAAGTGGGGGTGGGAAGTGTGTGTCATTCCAGGGTAGTATATGGTGATGTCCTCTGTGATCCATGCAGAAGGGAACCACAGCTCTAATTTCTCCCAGCCTCCTTTGCTCCCCCAGCTCTGACTTCTTGCAGAGGGCTGCAGTAAGGAGGAGGGAATGAGTCTTTGGCTGCTAGCATCAAAACCTTGCCTGGGTAGGATTTACCACCTTTCCTGCCATGTAATCTCTCTTTTCAGGGGAGAAGAAATTGCCTTTAATAATTATAACCAGCACATTCTGCTACATCAGGGGTGGGAACCTTTTTTCTGCCAAGGTTCACTTGGATATCCTATATAATAAAGAGGTAATATGAAAATTGACCATCGCACCCTCGCACAAGATGGCTGCCCCCATGTGGTCAAAGATGGCCACCACAAGATGGCCGGCAGGGGAGGGCAGTTGTGGGTGATCAGGCCAGCAGAGGAGGGCAGTTGGGGGGAACCAGGCCTGCAGGGGAGGGCAGTTGGGAGCGACCAGGCCTTCAGGGGAGGGCAGCTGGGGGCGAACAGGCCTGTAGGGGAGGGTAATTGGGGGGACCAGGCCTACAGGGTAGGGCAGTTGGGGGCAACCAGGCCTCCAGGGGAGGGCCGTTAGGGGTGACCAGGCCTGCAGGAGAGGGCAGTTGGGGGTGACTAGGCTGGCAAGGGAGGGCAGTTGGGGGCGACCGGGCCAGCAGGGGAGGGCAGTTGGGGGCAATCGGGTCAGCCGGGGAGCAGTTAGGCGTCGATCAGGCCAGCGGGGGAGTGGTTAGGGGGTGATCAAGCTGGCAGGCAGAAGCGGTTAGGGGCAATCAGGCAGGCAGGCAGGTGAACAGCCAGCAGTCACGGATTATGAGAGGGATCCCAGATTGGAGAGGGTACAGGCTGGGCTGAGGGACACCCCCCCCCCCACAGTGCATGAATTTCGTGCACTGGGCCTCTAGTCTATATGATAAAAGCCTAAGCGACCATTAAAGCGAAACAACCAGAACGACCGGTCGCTATGATGTGCACTAACCATCAGGGGGCAGACGCTCAATGCAGGAGCTGCCCCCTGGTGGTCAGTGCGCTCCCACATGGGGAGCGCCACTCAGCCAGAAGCTGGGCTCATGGCTGGCGAGCGCAGCAGCCGTGGCGGGACCCTCTCCTGCCTCCACAGCAGCACTAAGGAGCAGCAAGCCGAGCAGTAAGGAGCAGCGAGCAGGCGGGCAGTAAGGAGCGAGGGGTCCCAGACTGCGAGAGGGATGTCTGACTGCCGGCTTAGGCCCGCTCCCAGACCTAAGCCAGCAGGTGGACATCCCCCGAGGGGTCCTGGACTGCAAGAGGGCGCAGGCCAGGCTGAGGGACCCCTCCCCAAGTGCACAAATTTCATGCACTGGGCTTCTAGTTTATAATATTATTCAAGGGCCATACAAAATTATCAACTTAAAAATTAGCCTGCTATATTTGGTCAAACATTTAAGTCATCCCTAATGCCTTGGCAGGGCCAGACCAAGTGATTTCGTGGACCTTATTCAGCCTGCGAGCAGATGTTGCCCACCCCAGTGCTATGTGTTCAAAAGTTTGTTGAATAAATGTGGGAGTAGGTGGGAGGAATACTTAAGCATAATTATGATAGTTAATATGTAGTGCTAAGTAGTACTATTTTAAGGGCTTTCTAGAAATAATTTAATCCTCACAGTAGCCTAATGAAGTTATTTACTCATTTAAAGAGGAGGAAATTGAGACGCAGAGCAAAAGTTCCCTAACCGAGGTCATCCAACTACTAAGAAGCTGAGTTGAGAACTGAACTGAGCTACTCTCAGTCTCCACCCTTATTCCTTAATCTGTTTGTTGTCAGGTTTGGAAGGAATAGTTTGTTAAGGACTATGAAAGCTATGCTAATAAGCTTTTAAAATAAATATTTTTTTTTATTGATTTCAGAGAGGAACGGAGAGGGAGAGAGAGATAGATACATCAATGATGAGAGAGAATCATTGATCGGCTGCCTTTTGCACTCCCCCTACTGGGGATAGAGCCTGCAACCCGGGCATGTGCCCTGATGGGGCATTGAACAATGAACTCCTGGTTCATAGGTCGATGCTCAACCAGTGAGTCACACCAGTTGGGCTGTTAACACCTTGCTGACCAGTCACGAGTTAACTCTTGTTTCCACTAACATTACTTACAACATTAATATAAGTAATTTTAAAGTCTGAAAGCAATGTAGAGTTTTAAAAGAGCGCTCTAGACTATTTTCTTAGTTATCTTTGTTTAAGCTCAGATTAGAAGAAGTGCGAGATATAAGCTACTTCACTGCTCAGCACTTATTTTGGCCATCCCTAGTTTTTCTTTCTGTTGTGCATGTCTTTTCTTCAACTTGTCAGTCAGTATTTCCAGAGACGTGACGAGCAATATATCTAATTCTTTCCATCCATCTTCTATTCTGGCAAACGTTTTTAAAAAAGACCTGTCCTGGCAGAGAAGAACGTTTGAGTGAATTATGTGCAGACACTTCATTTGATTGGCCGAGTGACTTTGGTAGTCAGCTGGAAGACAGTACTTTGTCGGGAGACAGTAATGACATTAAACCATCATGAAGGCAAAAGAGAAATGTGATAGTATCCGACAGTGCAAGTGATTCTGAAGAAGACTTGGCAGAAAAAGACATTTTACCTTGGAGGATTATACAAATATTTCAGGCATCTCTTCTGTTTGAAGACCCAAAGTATAAGTGAAGTAACCAATTTATTTTTTGATAAGGATTTTTTTAAATCTCATTACTTTTCAAACCAATTTATAGCATCACCAAATGGAAAAATACCACGAAACCTCTGCTAAAACTTCACCATGGACGGATGTCACTTACATGGTTATAAAGAAGTTTCTTGGTTTAACTATATCGATGGGACTAACGAAGAAGCCAGAATGGAAAGACTGCCAATCCTTTATTCGAATCACCCATGTTCCCAAAAACTGTGACTGAAAAGAGGTCCGAGCAAATACTTATATTCTTTCACTTGAAAGATAATTCAGGAACAACATGTAACATAGATCATCAGACCTCTTTTGGATTACTTTATCTCAAAATTTAAATCTCTCTACATACACCAAAGCAGCAGCTATCACTCGATGAAGCAATGATTCCACGGAGAGGATGCATCAGATTCAAGATGTATAATCTGGCAAAAATAATAAAATATGGTATTTTAGTAAAGATGCTTTGTGAAAGTGAGAGTGGCTATGTTTGCAACTTCAAGATATATAAGGGGTGAAGGCAAAAAGTTACAACAGACTATATTATCTGTCTTAGGGCCTTTTCTTGGTTCTTGGCATCCTAGTTACCAAGATAATTACTAGCGTTTCTACAGCTGAACTATTACTGAAGAACAAAACACTGGTCTGTGGAACAATAGGGGAGAACTGTGGGTTACCAAACTATGAAAAGAAAAGTAGCCGGCTGCACGGGCGAGATCTGGCTCGAAATAGCCGGTCAGCAAGGTGTGAATAAGCTTTTAAAGGCATCTTTCATTATTTAATTGTATTTTATTTCAAGTAATACTTAGTTGATATTTTGATTATTGAGACTATATGAAATTTGAAGAAATTTTGAATTATTCATATTCCCAGGATATGAATTTTAATGTGTGTTTTTTCCAGGTTTTTATGTTTATTTACCTACATTTTACAAAACAGGTGTCATGCCCAGCTGGTGTCACTTGGACCTATGAACCAAGAGGTCACATGTGCGGGCTCAATCCCCAGTAGGGGGCGTGCAGGAGGCAGCCGATCAATGACACTCTCATTGATGTTTCTATTTCTCCCTCTCCTTTCCTCTCTGAAATCAATAAAAGTATATATATTTTTTAAAGGTGTCATATTTCCCCCCTCCTTTTCTTTTTTACTTTGGAAATTTACTAGTATGGTCAAATGCTCTAAGAATAGGATAACATTCCATAGAACCCTCACCAAGCTTTTACCCTCGTCAATATTTGCTAATCTTGTTGGAGCTAAACCTTCCATCTCCCCCTCACCCCCGTCAAGTTTGCAGAAAAAACTTTTTTTCGAGAAAAAAAGGGAGAAGGTGACCACGCCCACCTAACAGTATAGAATTCAGACTGATTTTCCTAGAGAGTTAGGACTACCCAAATACTGACTGCGCAAAAGAACAAAGGCAGCTTGGCAGAAAGGGCTGCCCGCAGGAGACTGGGAAGTGTAGTCCACAGGGTGAGGCCCTCACACTCCCGAACAGCCGCCTTTAAAGCATGCATACACAGTACAATACAGCTATGTTTGGAAGCATTTCGGCTCCAGGAAAGCGGGGTCATGGAATTCGTTCTAAATCCGTAAACTGTGAAATACAATCCAGACTCTTGGTATAGCAGCTGGCACTTTAGCCCTTGGAAGGCGACGAAATGGCCTGGGAATTCTGGGAAGTGTAGTCTGGGAACAGTGTAGTTGGATAATTTCCGCTCCAGGAGGCTGAGGCTGAGTTCCTGCTCCCGTCGGGAATTCTGGGAAGCGTAGTCCAGGAGGTCTCTGCAGGCAGAGTCACTTCCGCCCCAGGTACTCGAGGCCGCGGCCTTCATTCCTCTCGGAAAGGTGAGCCCTCACCTCCCCGTGCGCCTCTCCCCCGCGCCCACACTGTCCTTCCTTCGCGTTGCCGCGGGCCAGTGGCGAGCAGGCGGTCCACCGCGAGGAAGAGAGCCCGCCTGCGGCGAAGGGCGGGCTGGTGTTCCCTTTGAATGAGCCTGCGGGACTGTGGGCGGTTCGCGCATCCCCGCTTCAGGCCCAGCCGGGTCATCGGCGCTGGGATGCAGGGCCTCCCCGTTCGGTACTTTCCCAAAGTGGTTCTCAACCTTCTGGCCCTTTAAATACAGTTCCTCATGTTGTGACCCAACCATAAAATTATTTTCGTTGCTACTTCATCACTGTAATGTTGCTACTGTTATGAATCGTAATGTAAATATCTGATATGCAGGATGGTCTTAGGCGGCCCCTGTGAAAGGGTCGTTCGACCGCCAAAGGGGTCGCGACCCACAGGTATAAAGAAAAAGATTTAATTATTCAGGACCACAGAATACAGAGATAATAGTAATCCTTTAATGTTTTCCTGTCCCATCGTCGTGTCTCTGACTGCGTTTCCTCTTTAAGTCGGTGTGAGCGCGTCCACCTTATTATTAAAGGTATTTTGAGATGGAAATTTATAATCACAGCCAAATGTAGTAATAGAATGATGAACCCCTGTGGGGCCGTCACCCAAATTCAACCCTTGTTAACATGTCAGTCTTGCATCAACCCCTCCCCTCCACATTTTCATGTATTTTAAAGCAAATCCCCAACGTTGAGTGAGTATGGTAGTGATTGATTTATTGCCATAATTGTTAAAAATGGGTTATCATACTTTGTTTCTACCCAAGACTAAGAAAAGGATACGCTGGGTGTTCGGTCTTTGCAGCTTGAGAAGGCGAAGGGGCACAAGAGTCGTGCACTTTGGTGAGGGATGGTGAGGGATCTTGTTATCTCATACCCAGTTGGACTTGCCTGTGTCTTGGGCTCTTTGTTTCTTATTTCTCTCCTTCCACACACTGACAGTTCTGTTGCTGGGAACTTGCCATATCGTCCTCTGTGTGCCGGCACGAAGTACAAGGCTGGCAGCTGGCAAGGGTTTGCAGTTAGAGCAGGTACTCAAGGCAGCTGGCATGAGGGGTCTGCAGTTCAGTTTCTGAAATTGGAATTAAGTGGCAAAGCAGAATAGAAATGACCCTTGGAGATGTTCCTTAATCTCCCATAATATTAATGAGCTCTGGGATTCACCAACTATTTCAGAGAATTAAAAGGTTCATGAGCAATTATTTTGATGATTTAAAACAAATTTCCTCAGAACCACATTGGTAGAAATGAGAACAGCTACCATAATATTGTGTTTTATGAGTGAGGCAGTGTTTCCAATGGTTTACAGATATTAATTTACTTCTCATAAAAACCTGCTCTTACCTTCATTCTACAGGTGAAAAAAAAGGGTGTTATTTTTAAAAAACAAGTATCGTATAGTAAAATTGACTCTCTTTTTTGTTTTATATAAAAATTTATTAATTTTGACACAGTTGCAGATTTATGTAGTTACCACCAGCATCGCATACATAACAGTTCCATAACCCCTCAAAACTTCCCTCCTATTTTCCTTTTATAATCACCCCTCGCCACCTTGTAACCAACCACCAGCAACCACTATAACACTAGAGTTTTGTCTTTTTGAGAATGTCTTGTAAATGGACTTCTGTCAGACCGAACCCTTTTTTTTTTTTAAAGGAAACAGCACCCAGTTTTTGTCAATCACATTCTTTAAAACTGTTTTAAAATATATTATTAATTTTTTTAGAGAGAAGGGAAGGGAGAGGGATAGAGAGATAGAAACATCGATCGGCTGCCTCCTGCACACCTCCCCTGGGCTCAAACCCACAACCTGGGCATGGGCCCTGACCAGGTAACCTCTTGGTTCATGGTTCGCTACTCAGTCACTGAGTCACACCAGCTGGGCAGAACCTTTTTTTTTTTTTAATTTTTTTTTATTGATTTCAGAGGAAGGAGAGAGAAACATGGATTCACTGCCTCCTGCACGCCTCCTACTGGGGAGCAAACCCACAACCTGGGCATGGGCCCTGATCTGGAATTGAACTGGTGACCTTCTGATTCATGGGACGATGCTCAACCAACTGAGCCACACTGGCCAGGCCAGATAGAACCTTTTGAGGCTGCATTCTTTTTTTTTTTTTTTCCTGGTGAGTTGTTTTATTTATTTTTTAATTAAATCTTTATTGTTGAAAGTATTACATATGTCCCCCTTTTCCCCCCATTGACCCCTTCTAACTCATCCCCACCCCTGCCCCACCCTATTGTTTGTGTCCATGGGTTGTATACAAGTTCTTTGGTTGATCTCTCCCCACCCACCCTCCCCTACCTTCCCTCTGAGGTTCAACAGTCTGTTCATGTTTCTATGACTCTGAGTCTATTTTTGATCATCAGTTTATTTGGTTCATTAGATTCCACATATGAGTGAGATCGTGTGATACTTGTCTTTGACTGGCTTATTTCTCTTAGCATAATACTCTCCAGGTCCCTCCATGCTGTCTCAAAGGATAAGAGATTCTTCTTTTTTACTCCTCCATAGTATTCCATGGTGTAAATGCACCACAGCTTTTTTTCCCACTCATCTACTGATGGGCACTTGAGCTGTTTTCAGATCTTAGCTATTGTAAATTGTGCTGCTATGAACATAGGGGTGCATACATTCTCTCTGATTGGTGCTTCAGGTTTCTTAGGATATATTCCTAGAAGTGGGATCACTGGGTCAAATGGCAGTTCCATATTGAATTTTTTGAGGAAACACCATTCTTTTTTTCATAATGGCTGCACCAGTCTGCATTCCCACCAGCAGTGCACTAGGGTTCCCTTTTCTCCACATTTCAGGCTGCATTCTTTCAGTAGAATGTCTTTGAAATTCATCCAAGTTGTATATATTAGTACTTCATTTATTTTTATTACTGGTTAATATAGTAATTACTAGAGGCCTGGTGCACGAAATTCATGCACTGGGGTAGGGGTGGGGGTGTCCCTCAGCCCGGCCTGAGCCCTCTCGCAGTCCGGGAGCCCTTGGGGGATGTCTGACTGATGGGGAGTGGGCCTAAGCCAGCAGTCAGGCATCCTTAGCGCTGCCACGGAGGCTCCCACCACCACCGCTGCACTCGCCAGCCGTGAGCCCAGCTTCTGGCTGAGCGGCGCGCCCCCTGTGGGAGCACAATGACCACCAGGGGCAGCTCCTGTGTTGAGCTTCTGCCCCCTGATGGTCAAGTGCACGTCACAGAGACTGGTCGTTCCACCGTTTGGTCGATTTGCATATTAGCCTTTTATTATATAGGATTATTATATAGGATGGACATACAATAGTTTATCCATTCACCCATTGAAGACTATTTGCGTTGTATCCACTTTTTGGCAGTTATGAATAGGCTGCTGTAAACATATGTGTACAAGTTTTTGTGCTTATTTCCCCAAAATACATAATCAGGAATGGGATGGCTGGGTAATATGGAAAGTGTATGTTTAACTTTATAAGAACCAGCCAAACCGTGTAATGACTTTTGAGAGTTCCAATTGTTCCACATCCTTGTCAGCAATTATTGTCTTTTTTAATTTTAGACATTCTAATAGGTGTGTATTGGTATTTCTTTATAATGTCCATTTCCCTAATGATTAGTGATGTCCAGCAGATATATTTTCTCTTCAGCTTTTTTGCCGATATTCCTAGCTGTAAAAACTGTCCCAATCTCTCGGGTTGTTGTGAGGATTAAATGAGGCAATTCCTCTAAAGCAGGGGTCCTCAAACTACGGCCCGCGGGCCACATGCAAATACAAATATTGTATTTGTTCCCGTTTTGTTTTTTTACTTCAAAATAAGATATGTGCAGTGTGTATAGGAATTTGTTCATAGTTTTTTTTAAAACTATAGTCCGGCCCTCCAACAGTCTAAGGGACAGTGAACTGGCCCCCTGTTTAAAAAGTTTGAGGACCCCTGCTCTAAAGCATAGGATTTGGCTCTTGACTTCTCACCACCTTTCTGCTTCCTCATTTGCCCCAGGTGCCCTCTGACCCGCATTCTGTTGGCGTGCTCTGATTAGCTCTTAGTAGCTAGTACAGCTCTGTCATCCTCCAGGGCTAACACCAAGCCACATTTTCTCCATTGAGCCCACTCCAGCCCCCTCCCTTATCCAGTCTGGGTTTGAGGGCCCCTTCCATGTTCTCCTAAGGACCCTACTTAAGCTCTCCTCTGTCACCTATCAGTGTGTGGGATAATTGCTAATTATCTAATTGTTCTCTCACCCTAGGCTCTGAGCAAATAAAGATCTGGGATTTATAGCCCTTTTAGAAGGTGATCCATAAATGTTGGGTAAGTGAAAGCAAACAACTCTCTCATTGCTAATTATGTGGCCAAGTTAATACTTAGTAGTTGTGCATACATTTTGTGGCTTCTATAGCAGGGCCTGTGGGCATGGACTGGGAGGTGGGGGTACTCTACTAGAGAAGCAGAAAGCCTCCTACAGTGGTGCTAAAAGGCTCTGTCTTGCCCGGCCAGTGTGGCTCAGTAGTTGAGTGACGACCTACAAACCAGGAGGTCACGGTTCGATTCCCAGTCAGGACACATGCCCCGGTTGTGGGTTTGATCCCCAGTGTGGGGCATGCAGGATTCTCTCTCATCATTGATGTTTCTCTCTCTCCCTCTCCCTTCTTCTCTGAAATCAATAAAAAATAAAAATAAGAAAAATAAATAAAAGGCTCTGCCTTATTCGTAGCCCATTTTTTTAGTTCTCTGTTTTTCACAGATGATCTTGTCATTGCCTGGGAACAGTAAATAAGGTCAACAATAGTAAATATCTGTTGAGAACAGTGAATTATTTTGAGGAAGAACCCAAGAAATTTAACTCCTGGTTTCCAAGTCCCTCCATGAGTTGTGCGCTGAGCCAGCACTTTTCAGAGATGAGAAATATAGTAGCATCATGGGCTTTTTAAATCTTTCATGATATCCTTGTGGGAAGAGGGTGTGCTATTTGAGCCTCCTCCCACTTTAGGAAGTATATTCACCCGCCATTAAACCTTTCAAAGGATGGTCTCAGTGTTTAAACATATTATTACTCAGGCCACAAACCAAATTATTAAGTAAGAAGCCATAATCCCTGCCACCTAGATGTCTTACAAGAACAATTGCAAGGACAGTTTTATGATGTAGAGTAGTATCTGCTTTTCTGCAGCTACAAGATAATAGGAAACATTGGCATGTTTTCCACTTTTCACGCATATATTCCTAACAACAATCATAATGTTGGGGCTACTCTCCTAATGTTGTGGATCACAGACATGAAGCATAGAGTGGTTTATTAATTTAGCCATGTATTTAAATATCTATAGCAGTGTCAATAGATAGTATATACAGCCAATATGTAGCAATGTCAGATCTTAAAAGGAATTGTCAACAGAGTCCACTTTTTTTGTTGTTGTTAACCCTCACTGGAGGATATTTTTCCCATTAATTTTAGAGAGAGTGAAAGGAAGAGGGCTGGGGAGAGGGGAGAGAGAAACATCCATGTGAGAGAGCCACATCAAGTGGTCGTCTCCTGCACGTGCCCCAACCGGGGTGGGGAACCAGCAACCCAGGTACGTGTCCTTGATCAGAATCGAACCCGAGACCCTTAAGTTCTTGGGCTGACACTCTAACCATTGGGAAATGCTGGCTTAGGGCAATAGAGTCCACTTTTAATTTTTTTATTAATATATTTTTATTGACTTCAGAGAGGAAGGGAGAGGGAGAGAAAGAGAGAGAGAGAGAAACATCGACATCAATGATGAGAGAGAATCATTGATCGGCTGCCTCCTACATGCCCGCCACTGGGGATCAAGCCCACAACCTGGGCATGTGCCCTGACCGGAATAGAATCGTGACTTCCTGGTCTGCAGGTTGACATGTTACCACTGAGCCACACCGGCCAGGCCAGAGTCCACTCTTAACCAGTACATTCCTCCACTTCTTTCCCACATTTCTCAGGATCAGAGAGAATACCTCAGGAGCCACAAGTTGTGTGAGGAGTTCTGGATACGGCGTGGAGGCTGTCTCATGCACTCAGGCATCCTTCCGAATAGCCTAATGGTAGCTGGAACCCAGCACACACTCTGCCTGCTAAGGTGTATGTGGCAGCGTCTGCCTGGGGGAAGCGTTTCCCTAGGAAAAGAAGGAGAAAATGACCAAGTTCCAGGTGAGTGGCATTTTTATTTGTCACTTAACATGTTATTTCACTTCTCAGTATGTGGATACCTTTTTTCTCTTCCTCGACCAGTGTAAAGAATGACACTAGACACTTAATACCATTTATAAGGCATGCTTTTTCTTTCATTTGAAATTTTTTTCTTTTAGTTTTTTAAATCATTTTATTTCACAAATAATAGCATAAAAGAGGCTAGAAATTTTTTAAAAAAAGAAAAGAAAAACCAACAAGCTATTACCCTGCTTACAAATCATCTTTTTCTCCCTCCCCACCCCGCTCCCTATGGTCATTTTTTATGTGCATTCATAACTGTACTTGAAATAATAGATACAATTTTGAATTGGTTTTTATTTTCAGTTAAAATTATAGCACGTAGTTTTTGTTATCTAGTATTACTTCAATGAATGTTCTACCCCCCGCTCTTTAACTATTTCCCATTCATAAATTTTTTTTTTAAATATATTTCTTTTTTTAATATATTTTATTGATTTTTTTACAGAGAGGAAGGGAGAGGGATAGAGAGTTAGAAACATTGATGAGAGAGAAACATCGATCAGCTGCCTCCTGCACACCTCCTACTGGGGATGTGCCTGCAATCAAGGTACATGCCCTTGGCCGGAATCGAACCTGGGACCCTTAAGTCCGCAGGCCGACGCTCTATTCACTGAGCCAAACTGGTTAGGGCTCATAAATTTTTAAGTTCTCGAGGATTCTTGCAGTTTTGCACAGCAGTATCAGTTTTCTACATATAATGTTTGCTAAAAAAATAATTCTGAGTTCTGAGAGAATTCTAGTATAATTTGTCCTTAGTTCCAGGGACTTAAAACTAAAAAGCATGTGGGGTTTTTTTTTGTCCCTGAGGTAGTTTGTAAAAAGAATACTTAAAAATGGTTTTGTCTCACAGGATCATACTGAATGAAGCTGAACTCAGAAAAAATAGTGTTAGATGTTTTCATACAAAAAGAGCTAGCTAGACCCTTTCCACCCAGGACCTGAGGCTCTATGTGTATGTCTGCTTGCATGCCTTAATGTGTTTCATCATTCATATATTAGTTTATTTTATTTGAGTAATATAGGTACTTAATTTAAAAACTTTAGTCATGCTATAGGATGTAGGTACTTTCCACCTACACTTTACTCACTGCTTTGACGGGGACTTAGAATCATCTGTACTATTATCATGAACATAGAGGTGCATGTATGTTCAGGTCCTCCTCAGGTTCTTAAAGAAGACAAGCATTCGGCCCACTCCAAAGCCTTTCTCATCTGGATCAAGAACATCAGACATACTAATTGGTGAAAAGAGAAGCAGAAACTTTTAAAACCATCCACAGTTCTCATTCAGAGACCAAGACCTGAATTTGTGATGTTTGGAGCTCCAGCCAGAAATGCAGAATTGAACAGGTCTCTGTTGAAAACATTTAACTTTCCTTTCCTGGCCAGGTGGCTCATTTATTTGGAGCGTCGTCCTACATACCAAAAGGTTGCCGGTTTGATTCCTGGTCAGGGCACATACCTAGGTTGTGGGTTCAATCCCCTGTCAGGGCACATAGGAAGGCAACCGATTGCTGTTTCTCATATCGATGTTTCTTTCTCCCTGTCTCTCCGTTCCACTCTCCAAAAATCAATAAAAACACCCTTGAGTGAAAATTAAAGAAAACAAATCTTTAACTTTCCCTATAGCAAAAAGTTACAAGACAAATAGCAAAGTAAAATGAAAAATATTTATAGCAAACATGGACAAAAAGGCCTTAATGTACCCCAAATTAGCATTATTACAAAACAAGAACTAGAGATGACCAGCAAATAAATGAAAAAAGAATGATCTTCATTACTAATAAATTTTGTGAAAATGTTATGAGATGACTGCTTTTTACTTCCCAAATTTACTTCTGATATTATCAAAGATTTTTTTTTTAAGTATTTGTGTCCAGTGTTGGCCAGGGTATAGAGGTTTAGGAATTTACACTTTTTTGGAAGAAGAATAAGTTGGAAAAACCTTTTTTTTTTTTTTTTTTAATTGATTTCAGAGAGGAAGGGAGAGGGAGAGAGAGATAGAAACATCAATGATGAGAGAGAATCATCGATCAGCTTCCTCCCGTGTGCCCCCCAGTGGGGATCGGCCCACAACCCTGGCATGTGCCCCCAACCGGAATCGAACCCAGGACCCTTCAGGCTGTAGGCCGATGCTCCATCCACTGAGTCAAACCGGCCAGGGCTGGAAAAACCTTTTTGAAGGAAAAACCTGCTGTTAAGATTTTATTTTTATTTTATTTATTTATTTATTTATTTAATATATTTTATTGATTTTTTACAGAGAGGAAGGGAGAGGGATAGAGAGTTAGAAACATCAATGAGAGAGAAACATCGATCAGTTGCCTCTTGCACACCCCCTCCTGGGGATGTGCCCGCAACCAAGGTACATGCCCTTGACCGGAATCGAACCTGGGACCCTTCAGTCCGCAGGGTGACGCTCTATCCACTGAGCCAAACTGGTTAGGGCAAGATTTTAAAACTTTAAAGATGATTCTTCAAAATTACCAATTTCTACTTTTTGGAATTTATTTTAAGGAGATAACAGATTTCCAGGAACTGAGTTTTCTGTGAAACGGTGTTTTTTTTTTTTGCAAATTGTCTATAATAGATAATCTAACACTAAGTAGGCATGCATTATTTGTATATATCAGCATCTTTTCTAGATCATCAAATCCTTGAATGACTATGCAGCCTTGAAATGAGATGACAGATGATGATAACAATAATCACAATAATAGCTGACACTTATTGGGTATTTACTATGTGCCAAACACCGTTCCTAAGTACTCTGCCTATAGTCACTCATTTTATTACCAGTGCCCTAGGGTATAGGCATGAGAAGCGCATGAGGAACTTGTCTGAGGTCATACAGCCAGCATCACATTCCAGTGTGAACACAGGCAGAGCTGGGCCTGAGCCACACACCATGAACGCTGCACACTGTAGATGGCTACAGAGTTTGGTCTATGTACTTAAACCATCAGGGTGACTGGTGCCCTGTAAGTTAACAAATAAGTAGAGTGTTTGTGTAAAAGGGAAAACAGACTCATCACATCACACAGGGGAGAACTAAATCTTTTCTGGAGCATTATTGATAAAATTTAAAATATCAGCAACTCACTAAACTGATCTCATGACAAACCAATGCTGCAGGACCACAATGTGCTCATTTATAGTTCAAAGGACCGAAACATCTTGCCTTTGTCACACGGGGATTATTAGGACTTTTAGCTGCAATAATGTCACAATTGTTAGGTGACATTATTGATAAAATTTCAAATATTAGCTCATGGCCCTAGCCGGTTTGGCTCAGTGGATAGAGCGTTGGCCTGCAGACTGAAGGGTCCTGGGTTAGATTCCGGTCAAGGGCACGTGCCTCCCGGCCCTGGTTGGGGGCATGGGGGAGGCAACCAGTTGATGTGTCTCTCTCACATCGGTATTTCTCTGTCTCTCCCTCTCCCTTTCACTCTAAAAATCAATTAGGATTAAAAAAAATAATTAATTTAAAAAAATAAATAAAATATTAGCTTGTGATGCAGCAGAGTTCAGGGACTTCCCTCTAGGTGTGCTACCAAAAGGTAGCAATTTTAAGTATTAGGATTTCTTTTCTTGCAGCCCTTTTGATGGATGGAATTAGCCGTGTGGAAGGCAAATAGAAAGCAGCTCCTTAAATGTGAATCAGGTGCCTCAGAAACCAGAACACTTTCCCTACTTAGACTTTCTCATTGCTGCTCTTCTTCCATAAACATAGTCTGTGTGTGTTTGGGTTGTAGGAGCCGGTGACGTTCAAGGATGTGGCTGTGATCTTCACGGAGGAGGAGCTGGGGCTGCTGAACCCGTCCCAGAGGAAACTGTACCGAGATGTGACTCTGGAGAACTTCCGGAACCTGGTCTCAGTGGGTGAGGATGGGTGCCTTCTGTAAAGTCAGTGTCAGCCTCTTGAGTGTCTTTATGTGCTCAGCTGTTTAAAGCTCTGGGACTCCTGCAGGCATTCTCTGAGCGTGGGCATCTAGGAGTCCTAATAATCCCTGTGTGACCAAGGCAAGATGTGTCTGTCCTTTGAACACATCACAGTGAGCACATTGTGGTCCTGCCCCATTGGTTTGTCATGAGATGAGCTTAGTGAGTTGCTCCAGCTTCTTTGTTTCTCAGGATGTCAGTAACTGTTTATTAACTGGACTTTTCAGAGGTATTTTGTTTCTCGCTTTAACAGTGTATTTGTAAGTAACTTTAAAGTTATAGAACATTTACAAAAGTAAATGTATGGAACAAGAACACCCATTTAGCTTTTACCCAGATCCCCCTGAAATAACATTTTACACCTTTGCTTTATCATTTATGCTCAGATTCTTTCTCTTTTATAGTTTACTAGAGGCCAGGTGCACA
Source organism: Myotis lucifugus (assembly GCF_000147115.1). Classification (NCBI taxonomy): domain Eukaryota; kingdom Metazoa; phylum Chordata; class Mammalia; order Chiroptera; family Vespertilionidae; genus Myotis; species Myotis lucifugus. The sequence goes on along the minus strand of NW_005871450.1, from coordinate 94,724 downwards.
AAATTTGTGCACGGGGTGGGGGGGGTTGTCCCTCAGCCCAACCTGCACCCTCTCCAATCTGGGACCCTTTGAGGGATGTCCGACTGCCCGTTTAGGCCTGATCCCGGTGGGCACCCCTCTCACAATCCGGGACTGCTGGCTCCCAACCACGCGCCTGCCCGCCTGCCTGATTGCCCCTAACCGCTTCTGCCTGCCAGCCTGATCACCCCCTAACCACTCCCCTGCCAGCCTGATTGATGCCTAACTGCTCCCCTGCCAGCCCAATTGCCCCCAACTGCCCTCCCCTGCTGGCCTGGTCCCCCCAACTGCCCTCCCCTGCCAACCATCTTGTGGTGGCCATCTTGTGTGTTGGAGTGATGGTCAATTTGCATGTTACCTCTTTATTATATAGGCTGTATATACATGTAAATGTATGTATATTCATAACTTTTTTCCTGAACCATTTGTGGGTAACTTACATACTCCATCCCTCTTTATCTCCAAATACTTCCGTGTATGTGCAGAGTTTGGGAGTCCCCAAGACTACACTCTCTCAGACACCAGTTGCTAGTCAGGGGTCTCCAGGAATACCCCGAGGCTTGGTAATGAGCTGGAAAGCCTCTCAGAACTCACCGAAAGCTGTTATACTCATGGTTACAGTTCATTCCATGGAGATGAATAGTTAACCAAGGGAGGAGATGCATGGGCAGAGTCCAGGGGCATCTCCGGCACAGGCTTCCAGTTGTCTTCTCCCAGGGGAGTCGTGGGCAGCACTGACGTCCCAGCAAAGTGTTCGCCAGTACACGTGGTGTATTACATCCGGGTCGTGGCGCCCAGAGTTTTCTGGGGGCTTGGTCAGGTAGATGTGGTGGACACCTGTGTGGCTTACCTTAGTTTCCAGCCCCTCTGGAAATCAAGCTGATAGCACGCGGCCCAAACCCCCACCATAAGTCACATTGTTAGGCTATCTGGTCTGGCCCACGGCCTCTGGGTAAGAAAGACACTCTCACTGAGTAGGACATTCCGAGGGCTTCAAGACCACCTCCTGAGAGCTGAGGGCAAAGACCATACTTCGCTTTGGGCAAGGTTAATTCTTCGCTGAACAGTATATTTTGTAGAAGTAAGAATATTTTCCTACATATCCCCAGTGCAGATATAATACTTTTATCCATCCTATCATTTATGCTCTAATTTTATGAACAGAGCCTATTCTCATAGCATTCTTTCTCCCTCCAGAGCAAGATCTAGTCTAGGATCTAGTCAAGCTGTCATGTCTCTTTGACCTCCTTTAATTAAGAACCTTTCCACAGCATTTCTTTATTTTTTATGGCAGTGACGTTTTTGAAGAATCTTGTTACCTGTCCCCCAATTCTGATAGAACTTTCCTCATCTCCTCCTAATTAGATCCAGGTGATCCTTTCTGGCTGGCACTCTGCATTGGGAGCGGTGTGTCCTTTTGAGGCATCACATCCAGAGGCGCACCACCTGTCCCTTGTGGGCGAGTTTAATTTTGATCACTGTCAAGGCACTGTCCAATTTCTCCACTGTAAAACTACTGCTGCTTTCCTCTTGCTATCATAGGCAACACTTTTTAAGACCACACTAATATTTAGTATCCAATGATGATCCTTGCCTTATTCAGTCTTTACCACGATAGTTACAAAATGATGTTCTGACTTAGTACTTCCCTCATATTTTGCAGTCAGCACTTGACGTTCTACAATAAGCAGATTCATTTATTTGTTATTTATAGGGGTTTGTGAAATATTTTTTAATATGACTTATAATTTACTGCTATAATTGTTTTGGTGCTAAAATTGTCCCATATCTGGCCAACCTTTTAAGTTGACTCTTGTGCCCTTGTAATATGCCCATTTTATTTTAACACTTCCTTATGTTATGCTCATCTTTTCCTTTGCCCCAGCTCTGGAATCAACCATTTATTTTATTAGAGAACGGTATTTAACTTCAAGGTCTGGATGTTAAGAATTGTCATTGTCATTTTGTTTCTTGGTCTCAGGGGATAGAGCCAGGAAGTAGGGATGTGTGTGTATGTGCATGCACATACTTGTTCTTATACATAACATACAAACTACATGTGAATATGTACATATGAGTAGATGTTTAGTTTTATTTAAAATAAGAGAGACATTGATTAAAATGTACTTGAAATACCATTTCTGACTCATGAGATTGGCAAAAAATTTAAAACATTTTTGGGGCAAAGTTGTGGGAAATAAAACAACTTTCATACATTGAAAGTAGAAATACAAAATGATACAGACACAAAGGAGGGGAATTTGACAGTTTATAATAAAACTGTGTTAACCTGCCCTGGCCGGTGTTAGTGGTTAGAACCCGTGCTCAGAGAGGTTGCGGGTTCCATTTCCTGTCAAGGGCACATGCCTGGGTTGCAGGTTCACTCCCCAGCCCAATGAATGCAGGAGACAACCAATCGATGTGCCTCTCTCACATCGATGTTTCTCTCTTTCTCTCTCTCTTTATCTCTCTTTCTTTCTCTTTCCCCCTTCCTCCCTCCCTGCCACTCTAAAACAAAATTAATGGAAAAAATATCCTCAGGTATTAACAAAACAAACAAGAAAACAACAAAAAACTATGTATTAACCCTTTACCCTTTTCTAGCAATTGGCCTATGGGGATGACACTAATCAACTGAGCTGAAATTATTCTAGATGTAGTATAGGTGCCAAGGCAATTCAGTGGAGAGGTGCAGTCTTTTCAGCAGGTGGAGCAGAAACCTTGGACGCCTATATGCCTCTATTTGCATGTCTTACACCTCACAGAAAAAATTAACCCAAAATAGGTAAGAGATCTAATGTAAATCTAAAAGTATGAAACTTCTAGAAGGAAACAGGAAAAAAATATTCATGACCTTCAAAGCATTCTTAGATGGGACACCAAAAGCATGAATCAGAAAAGAAAATGATAAATTGGGCTTCAAAATTTAAAAATTTTGCTCTTCTTGCCTTTTTATAGGGACTCAGCTCTTCAAACCAGACCTTATCTTCCAGCTGGAGAGAGAAGAAAAGCGTTTGATGGTGGAGACAGAAACCCAGAAAGATGGGTGTTCAGGTGAGAACTGTCCAGCAATAACCCAGCAGCCAAAGAGCCCCTCCTCGAACAAGTCAGAGCTTTCAACTCTGAAGGCTTCCCATTGCACACGTGGTAGAATCTAAAGTACTTACCGTGGCTCTTAGGCCTTCAGATTTCTGTGCCCTTGCACCCTCTAGCTTTCCATATCTTCCTACTGTTGTTTGTTGGCTCAGCCATTCTGTTCCAGCTGCACTGTCCCACTGCTGCCCCTCAGGCTATCATTCATGCTTCTGCTTCAGGTTCCTTGTCTAGATTTTCTCTCTGCCTTCAGTGAATGAATTGGTTAATAGACACATTGTCTTCACTGTCACCAATCCTCCCTGAGATAGCTAGCTAGTCAGTATAAAATAAATCAGTGTTATCAAAGGATACTCCAGAATGCTATTTTGTCATCAGGAATGCTTATCCTAATTCTGTTTAGGTGTCCTTGAATATTCATAGATGGGTAGCCATTATTCCTAAAAGATTAAGAATCACTAATCAACTAGAATAAGTATCGAACATGATCAATGCCAACATTATAATTGGGCTTCCCATGCAACAATTTCAAATGAGACAGTTTTGCATTGGCGATAACTTCCTTATTCGTAAGCCCAGCTCTTTACCTTCCCATTCTATCCTGTCTCCCCCTCCCATTCTCTAAGCCCTATATAGTCTCTGTATTTAACTAAAATTTTGAAGTAGACCTTTCAAGTTTGACATTTATGTGAGCACAAACATACTGATCATGTTTCTCCTACTATGATCTCCTTTTCTGTCCCAAGTTGAGTGTCATGCCCTACAATGAAACAGAGAAATAGCTGTTTCTCTGCCCCAGCCCCACATAACCTTGTTTTTGTTTTCATAATATTATATATTTTTCCCTGTGGACTGAGTTAAAACTAATTCTAAAATGATAGCTTTGTGGCATAGAGTTGGAGCCATTGTTAATGTGGATACTTTGAAAAATAAAACTCTTGCCGCAGCCAGTTTGGCTCAGCGGATAGTGTATCGGCCTGCGGACTGAAGGGTCCCAGGTTTTTTTCCGGTCAAGGGCACATGCCTGGGTTGTGGGCTCGATCCCCAGTAGGGGGCGTGCAGGAGTCAGCCAATCAATGATTCTCTCAACATTGGTGTTTCTATCTCTCCCTCTCCCTTTCTCTCTGAGATCAATAAAAATATATTTTTAAAAATATGGAAAATAGAACTCTTCTCAAGCTCACATGAAACATGGGCCATAAAACATTCCTTAACAAATTTGAAAGAATAAAAATCATAAAAGTCTGCTGTCAGACCACAGTGGAATTAAGTAGATATTAGTAAATTAAGTTACTGGAAAATCCCCCAATACATGGAGATTAAACAACACTTTTCTAAATAACACATGGGTAAAAGAAGAAATCTTGAGAAATTAAAAGATATTTTGGACAAAATGAAAAGGAGAACAACTTATCAAAATTTTGTCATGCAGCAAAAGCAGTACTTAGGAGAAATTGATTCCATGCATTAGAAAAGGAGAAATATTCAAACATCTAAGCATCTACCTTAGGAAACTAGAAAAAGAAGAGCAAATTAAATCCAGAATAAGCAGATAAAATATGAGAATTGGGGCAGAAAGCAATGAAATTGAAAATAGGAAATCAATAGAGAAAACCAGTGAAACCAAAAACTGGTTCTTGGAAAAAGATTGCATAAAATTGACATGCAAATTTAGCCAGGCTAATTAAGAAGAAAGGGGACACAAATTACGAATATTAGAAATGAAAGAGGAGACATGACTTTAGAACCCGTGAGCTTTAAAAGGATATTAAAAGAAGACTATGACCCTCACCAGTTAGGCTCAGTGGCTCGAGCATCGGCCTGTGGACTGAAGGGTCCCGGGTTCAATTCCGGTCAAGGGGACGTGCCTTGGTTCCAGGCTTCTTCTCGGCCCAGGCCCTGGTCAGGGTTCGTGCAAGAGGCAACCAATCAATGATGTTTCTACATCAATATTTCTCTCTGTCTTTCCCTCTCTCCCACTCTCTCTAAAAATCAATAGAAAAATATCATTGGGTGAGGATTAAAAAAAAAAAGTAGATTTAAAAAAAAATAATACTTATGAACAAACTCTCTGACCACAAATTTAATAACGTAGATGAAATGGACTAATTTCTTGAAAGACAAATTGCCAAAACTTACACAATAAAAATGAAACAATATGAATAGGCCTATATCTGTTAAAGAAATTGAGACAATAGTTAACCTTCTAAAACAAATTTAGAATTAATTCAGTTGTGAGAAAAAGAAGTAGAAACACATAAAAGGTCCAATAAGGTAAACATATTCTGTTAAAGCAAGGTAAGCCTCAGATGTGGTTAACAGTGTAACCCACACAGCAGCTTACGTATTAGTCTATAATGAAAACATTGTTACTGTATCTTCTGTCGAGAAAATGCCTTAATTTCTCTTACTATTTAAAACTGTTAAAACAGCTATTTTTAACCAGTGTGCCACAAGAATTTTTAAAACAAGCAACACCTGACTATTTAGTCAGGAGCACTGACCTCTTTTTCCTTAAATTGTCAAATAAAAAAATGACAACAGCCAACCAACAATAGCTGTTTGGTGTGAATGATCAAAATTATACCTGTTTTTTTGTCAGATCAGCAAAAAATATATTTTTTGGCATGCTGCAGAATTTTAATATGTTGGGCTTTACTAGGTGTACCAGTTAATAATGCGGATTTTTTTCAATAGTTGGAGTTACACATATGTTGATATATATGTGATTTGATATGTATGCTATTTTGTTGTATTGACAGCAAGCTTCAAAACTTCATATGTCAAATTTGCTGAAGGTGTTAACATCATAGATATTTTTACACTTAAAAATGTCGAATTCGTGCCAAAAAAAGAGCATTTGCGGGAAGTTTTAATTCATTACTTTATTTTGAAGAAAAGTGCTGCTGAAAGTTATCGTATACTTCGGGAAGCTTATGGTGAACATGCTCCATCTCAAGATACTTGTGAACGCTGGTTTAAACGGTTTAAAAGTGATGATTTCAATGTGAAAGACAAAGAACGTCCAGGTCAACCAAAAAAGTTTCAAGACCAACAATTACAAGCATTATTGGATGAAGATGCAGGTCAGACTCAAAAACAACTTGCAGAAAGATTAAATGTTGCTCAGCAAACAATTTCCGATCGTTTACAAGCAATGGGAAAGATTTTAAAGGAAGGAAAATGGGTGCCACATCAACTGAACAAAAGACAAATGGAAAACCGAAAAGTCATCAGTAAAATGTTGCTTCAACGGCACGAAAGAAAGTCTTTTTTGCATCGAATTGTGACTGGCGATGAAAAGTGGATTTATTTTGAGAATCCCAAATGCACAAAATCATGGGTTGATCCAGGTCAACCATCAACATCGACTGCAAGGCCAAATCGCTTCGGAAAGAAGACAATGCTCTGCGTTTGGTGGGATCAGGAAGGTGTGGTGTATTATGAGCTTCTAAAACCAGGTGAAACCGTTGATACTGATCGCTATCGACAACAAATAATCAATTTGAACCACGCTTTGATCGTGAAACGACCAGAATGGGCCAGAAGACACGGCAAAGTAATTTTGCTTCATGATGATGCACCATCACACACTTCAAAGCCAGTTAAAGACATGTTAAAAGATCTTGCCTGGGAAGTATTAACCCACCCGCCATATTCACCAGACCTTGCTCCTTCAGATTACCACTTGTTCCGATCGATGGCACGCGCACTTTCTCAGCAGCACTTCAAAACGTACGAAGAAGTGGAAAATTGGGTCTCTGAATGGTTTGCCTCAAAACAAGAAAAGTTCTATTGGGACGGTATCCACAAATTACCTGAAAGATGGGGGAAATGTGTAGCTAGTGATGGACATTACTTTGAATAGAGCACTTTTGATGTTTCTCTTGAAATTATCATGTTTTCTTTGATTACAAAATCCGCATTATTAACCGGTACCCCTGGTATGACATCTTCATTATTGAATGAATTAATACAGGACTGGAATGGCTGACTTTCTCAAACTCTAGAGGATTACTAAGAAGATGTAAATTCTCCTTTAAGTGATGTCTTTCAGTGCTTTTTTGCAGTGCATATTTTCTCCATCAAAAAATGTTGATTAATTAAAATTAATGTTAAATATGTGATCTTTTCCATGAGAGGCTGAAACTAAATGAAATTACAGTTTCCCCCTCTATGCCTTAACATTAAAAATGCTGGTAAACAAACAAACAAACAAAAAAAAACCTTAAATCTCTTTTGTATATTTGAGAGATTCTTATGTCATAAATTTTGTACAAATTTCTATTGAAAATTGTAAGAAATTGAGCTTTCAGTAACAAGCTGCTTTCAGGTCCTAAAGCCACCATGTCAGTTCCAAAAGACACGACACACTAAACTGTATCTTTTTGGGTGAATATTGAATTTTTTTGATGATACCAAAACAAAACTATAAGCATTATGATGAACTAGCTAAAGGCCCAAACTTTTTACATATAAGCTGTTTACTTTATCTGGCATGCCTCCTACAGTATGCCTCATTTCACCTTCAGGTGATAAAATATTAATGTAATAACTGAAGATTTACTTTTGAGAAGCCAGAAACCTCACTAAGAATTTTTTTAAGGACTGAAATCTTAAAAATGTGCCATAAGTGTTACCCTGGGATCAGTGCAGGGTAGTTTCCAAGTAGAACGTCACACAATCATCAGTATGGCCTTTTCCTTTTCCCTTTTTATTAACTCGAAGATAGGGAGGGGCTACAGGTAAGATTTTGTGTGAGAAAATATATAGCAACATAAAGGTTATTTAAAAAAATATTTTTTTTTTTTTGAGAGAGACTAAGGAAGAGGGAGAGAGAGAAAAAAAAAATCAAAGATGAGTGAGAATAATTGATTGGCTGTCTCCTGCACGCCCCCTACTGGGAATCTAGCCCAAAAGCTGGACATGTGCCCTGACCAGGAATTGAACCATGACCTCCTAGTTCATGGGTCATATTCAACCACGGAACCACACCGGCTGGGCTAAAGATTATTTTTAAAATGAAAAAGATTTGCCTGGCCAGGTGGCTCAATTAGTTAGAATGTCATCTGGTACACCAAAAAAGGTGGTGGGTTTGATTCCAAGTCATGGCACATACCTAACATGAAGGTTTGATCCCTGGTCGGGCAGGTACAGAAGGCAACTGATTGATGTTTCTCACATTAATCTCTCTCTCAAAAATAAAAAATTTATCCTCAAGTGAAGATTTAAAATATCTATAATAATAAAAGCATAATATGCTAATTAGACCAGACAGCTGGACAGCCAAGCCCCTTGCACAAATTTTGTGCATCGGGCCTCTAGTATATATATATTTTTTAAATTAAAATGATTCAATCCCCAAGGCATTCTTGTGACCTTTGCTGTTCTCATGAGCAGGTGATAGATGCCTCTGTGTAGCCCTACCTCTCATACAGTCTTTTCAGCTTTGCAGCAAAATTGCCATCACTGGTTCTTTTCCTATGAAAAATAACTTACATATACATGCCCTTTTAGTTCTGTGAGTGAGAATGATGCAAACTATGATCTATGCTTATTACAAAACTACTATTCGCTAGGAATGTTTTAGGCCAGTGATGGCGAACCTTTTGAGCTCGGCATGCCAGCATTTTGAAAAACCCTAACTTAACTCTGGTGCCGTGTCACATATAGAAATTTTTGGATATTTGCAACCATAGTAAAACAAAGACTTATATTTTTGATATTTATTTTATATATTTAAATGCCATTTAACAAAGAACAGTCAACCAAAAAAATGAGTTCACGTGTCACCTCTGACCCGCGTGTCATAGGTTCGCCATCACTGTTTTAGGCACTAAGGGTGATACGGTGCACAAAACGAAGTGCTTGTTCTTGTGGATAATACATTCCAATGTGGAGAGACACCAGGTACAAATAGATAGGAAACATGATTATGTTTGAAGATAATTTGTTAGCCCCTCCCCCCCAAAAAATACTCTTTTATTGCTTTCTTTTCTGGCTGCTATAGAAAATTAATGTACTGCCACGTGTTAGAAGAGTACATATTATTACTTTAACCATGTTGAACCAGGTGTCCTCAGGAAGGCTACTTCTTGCAGGTTATGAACATCTGCAGTCTGTTTATAATCTGAGCTTTAATAACTAAGTGACAATCCATTTCCATCCAAACACTCCTGGCTTCAACTCTTCTGGTGACTTAGAGTCCCTAAACATTAAAGTAACTTTACAATAAAATGGTGCAAGCCAACATCAGTGTTCACTGAGTTTTGTTTGTTTGATAACTTGCCTTAAAGGACACCTACAGCTGCCATGAAATTTGGCTCTGCTTACCTCCCTCAGCCTCCATTTTTTCTGATGTCTTTGAAATTCTGTCTCTGTTTCACATTCTGATCTGCACCATGGCCCTTGGTAATTGTGAGATATCCTTTGAAAGGAGTTAAAGCTGATAAAGGCTTACAGTGACTTAGAAGAACTTATTATTCTCATGATGATAAATACCTTATGAGAGATAGTCCACATGATGCCTCAAACATCGATTAAAGATCTACATTTGCCATCGTCTGCACACAATTTAACAGACAAACTCAAACATTATCATGCCAATGTGCTAGAGATAAAAGAAAAAGTTATTATCAGGACAAAAAGGATTTGTCCACTTGAAAAATATTCTTTCTAATTTGAGACTATCCCCTTCTATTTTTTCCTTGGCATCTCCAGGCAATCCATGATAATGTGTATGGTTTTACTAAACCTTTGAACAGGGCCACCACGTTCAATATCCAGCTGTGTTGCAAAGCCCTGACTTTGAAACATGTATCCCCAATTATATGAATTCTACTTATATTCCTGATGTAGCTAAAGAACAGCCATTTTCTTTATATATATATATATATATATATATATATATATATATCCCCTATATAATAAAGGGCTAATATGCAAATAGACCGAATGGCAGAACAACCAAACAACTGGTCACTATGATGCGTGCTGACCACCAGGGGGCATGTGTGGAACATGGCAGGCATCGGCTGTGGTGGGATGGTGGAGCAAGTGAGCAGGGGCGCCAGACCAAGGCAGGGCATCGGTCGCTGTCATCGGGGCGAGCCTCCGGTGGTTACTGAAAATTCTTTGCTCTTGCACACTGCGGTCCCACCCAGTGCTTGCACCTGCCAGCGTTAGCCCCGTTTGCACCTGCTGCTGGTGCCAGAGACGCCGCTTGCACCCACTGCCGGTGCCCGGCACCAGTCTCAATTGCTCGGCACCATCAGTGGGTGAGAGCGGTGGCTGCTGGCCCTGATTGCCCCTGAGGGCTTCTCCACCTCCCCCTGCTCCTGAGGGGCGATTGGGGCAGCAGCTGCCGCTTGCACCTGCTGACGGTGCCGGCCCCACTCGCACCCGATGCTGGCGCCGGCTCCAATTGTTCTGCGCCTTCAGTGGGTGCAAGTGGGCCGGTGCCATCAGCACGTGGGAGCGGCCGTGGTGGGAGTGGGGCTGCCAGCAGACGGGACCGGGGGGCCGTGGCAGGAGGGGCCAGGTGGGGTCGCAGAGGATGGGCCGAGATCCGCCCCTGTGCCAACTGTAGCCTCATGTCCCACAGTTCCTTTCAAGGTGCACGAGTTTGTGCACTGGGACCCTAGTATGTATGTATATGTATTTACATTATATATATATATATATATATATATATATATATATATATATATATGGTTTAAAATATAATTTTATTGATTTCAGAGAGGAAGGGAGAGGGAAGAGAGATAGAAACATCAATGATGAGAGAAGATCATTGATTGGCTGCCTCCTGCATGCCCCCTACTGGGGATTGAGCCTGAAACCTAGGCATGCACCCTTGACCGGAATCGAACCTAGGACCCTTCAGTCCTCAGGCTGACACTCTACCCTCTGAGCCAAACCAGCTAGGGCAAAAAATATATTTTTATTGATTTAAGAGAAGAACGGGGAGGGAGAGAAATAGAAACATTAATGATGAGAGACAAACATTGATCGGCTGCCTCCTGCATGCCCCTTACTGGGAATTGAGCCCACAACTCGGGCACGTGCCCTGACCAGGAATCGAACCATGACCTCCTTGTTCATAGGTCAACGCTCAACCCCTAAGCCCCACCGCCGGGCAGAAGAGCCATTTTCTAAGTATTCTTAGAGGTGGTCACATGAATATTCCTCCAGTTCATTGAAGTTTCATGTTATAACTTAAGTGCAAAATCTTGAAATATGAATAAAGCATTCACTATATATATGTCTAAGTTCTCTTTATCCTTATAGGAATCAAGAACCAACATAATGTGAAGAGTTTTCAAGAAGTGGGATTAAGCTACCTTTCTCCCAAAGAGCTTTCCTCCTGGCAGACTTGGCAACAGGGTGCAAATGGGTTAACCAGGTGTCAAGATTCCATGAAAAATTTTCAAAGGAATATTTCTAAGTTGCAAAAACAAGGTGATTCCCCCTGCCAGGTTTGGGCAGGAATACCAATGCAGATTTCTGAAGATGGGAACTATATATTGACTCCTGGAGAGGATGGTTCCGATAACATAAAAAATCAAGAATTTCCATATTGGAGAGCCCAGCATTCTTGCAGTAAAATGTGTCTGGCAGAGCCACATAATTATCAGTGTAGATGTCAACAAGTTTCCATGAAAAATAGTATCTGTGAGTGTGATGGCGTCAGTTGGATCTCACATCACAATGACAATCTGAGAGGACACAGAACAGAAAAAACCCACAACTGCCATGACTGTGGAGAAGACATTAGGAAGGTGTCACTGCATAATCAAGATTTAATTCAAACAAGACAAAAGCCCTGCCCCTATAATGATTACAGAAAAGTCATCAGGGATGACTTCAGCTCTGAGGTTCATCAACAGTTAGAAGGGGAACCCCATACATACAGTCCATGTGGAAAGGGCTGTAGTTATAATTCAGTTCTTCATATTCATCAATGTGTTCATAGAAGAGATGATTGTATTTTGGAGACTTCACATCTGCAATCCCATCAGAGAGAACATACAGAAGAGAAGCCGTGTATATGTGAATATGGTGAGAACTTGAATCGGTGCTCCTCTCTTAACATGGATGGACTTATTCACACAGGGAAGACATCCTATAGTTGTGAGAAAGCCTTCAGTCACAGCTTAGACCTTGGTGGTATTTTTAGGGTTAGCACTGGGCAGGAACCCCATGAATATAAGGAGAATGGGAATGTCCTTAATCATAGTTCTCATCCTCAAGTCCATCAGAAAATCCACACTGAAGAGAAACTCTGCACAGATGTAGAGTATGAGGAAGATTTCATTTGTAATTCAAATCTTAATATTCAGCATAGAGTTCACATGGAAGAGATTCCTTATAATTCTGAGGAGTGTGCTAATGGCTTCAGTCTGCCCTCACATTTCCAAGACCTTCAGATAGTCCACCCTAGGGAACAACCCTATAAGCATTATTCATGTGGTAACAACTTCAGCCAAAATTCATATCTTCAAGGCCATCAGAAAACTCACATTGGAGAGAAATCATATAAGGAGTGCGGAAATGGCTTCAATTGGAGTTTAAAACTTAAAGGTCACCAGAGAGTCCACACTGGAGAGAAGCCATACAAATGCAATGCTTGTGGTAAAGGCTTCAGTCATAGATCAGTTTTTAATGTCCATCAAAGAGTCCACACAGGAGAGAAACCTTATAAATGTGAGGAGTGTGATAAGGGATTCAGTCGCAGTTCATACCTTCAGGCCCATCAGAGAGTCCACACTGGAGAAAAACCATACAAATGTGAAGAGTGTGGGAGGGGCTTCAGTCGCAATTCATACCTTCAAGGCCACCAGAGAGTTCACACTGGTGAAAAACCATATAAGTGTGAGGAATGTGGGAAGGGCTTCAGTCGGAGTTCGCACCTTCAAGGCCATCAGAGAGTCCACACTGGAGAAAAACCCTACAAATGTGAGGAGTGTGGGAAGGGATTCAGTTGGAGCTTTAATCTTCAAATTCATCAGAGGGTTCACACAGGAGAGAAACCCTATAAATGTGGAGAATGTGATAAGGGCTTCAGTAAGGCCTCAACTCTTTTGGCCCATCAGAGAGTTCACACAGGAGAGAAGCCATACCAATGTGATGAGTGTGGTAAGAGCTTCAGTCAGAGATCATACCTTCAAAGCCACCAGAGTGTCCACACTGGAGAGAGACCATACATATGTGAGGTGTGTGGGAAGGGCTTCAGTCAGAGAGCATATCTTCAAGGTCATCAGAGGGTCCACACTAGAGTGAAGCCATATAAATGTGAGATGTGTGGGAAGGGCTTTAGTCAGAGTTCACGCCTTGAAGCACATCGGAGGGTTCACACAGGAGGGAAACCATACAAGTGTGAGGTTTGTACGAAGCGCTTCAGTGAGAGTTCACGTCTTCAAGCACATCAGAGGATCCACATAGAAGGGAGGGCCTATAAATGTGAACAGTGTGGCAAGGGTTTCAGTGGATTCTCAAGTCTTCAAGCCCATCACAGAGTCCACACTGGGGAAAAGCCATATAAATGTGAGGTGTGTGGAAAAGGCTTTAGTCAGAGATCAAATCTTCAGGCTCACCAGAGAGTCCACACAGGAGAGAAACCATACAAATGTGATGCATGTGGTAAGGGTTTTCGTTGGAGCTCAGGTCTCCTAATTCATCAAAGAGTCCACAGTGATACATTTTATAAAAGTGAGCAGTATGGTAAGCATTATCCATCAGATAATCCATACACAAATGAAATCCTGTAAAATGGGATTTTGCTTTGTTTTGAAGTCCTCAAATGGAAGCTGAATTTTCCCATTTACTAGAGTTCTTATAGTAGAAAAAGATTATCTTTCATGAAAATGTGATGTTTTAACCCAACCTCACAATATTCACAATAGGAGACCACACAGCAGATATCCAATGAGAGAGGTTTCATAAGGGATGTATAGCATCAGTCATTGCACATGACTTTAACTAGTTGCACTAGGGCTTATAAAGTACGGTCAGGAATTTAACAAAAGTACAATGATGAGCATGCCCAAATCCATATCCACTAGAATGTAAGCTTAAGGGGAGGAGCTTCATTCACTGCTAAGACTGTATCATTGCCTAACTCAATGTAGGTGCTCAGTACTTTGTGCTAAATGACAAAGTGTGTATTGAAATTTTTAATAAGCTCATTTCCCCACCCCAAAGAGACATGTATTTGGAAGACTGCAAGTAACCTTAATATAATCAAGTATTTGAAACGTGGAACATCAAGTAGTATTTCAATCTGAAATGACATGAATTTGGTTGTAACCCTGTTAGGATTTATTTCTGCCCTATATGCTATCTTAAGTAGGGATGAGCTGAATTTCTTACTATCTGGTCACTTTTATATACTATCAGTTTAAAAATTTTAGCTGTGTGTGTGTGTGTGTATGTGTGTCAGTATGTACATATGTGCACTTTAAATGACAGTGCAAACTGGTAATGTTTCTGGTTAACTTTGCAAAAATGGAACACTGCATTTTACATAATTGAATTTTTACTCCTGCCTGTGTGTTAAGGCAGAATTTTACTGTAATATTTGGAAAGTGTTGGAAATGGTTACTATTGAAAAATACTTTCTTAATAAATGTCAAAATTACAATGCTTGTTTTTAATCTCCATCTTTCCATCAAAGCCTTTTGATCTGACTGGTTTCTGAGTTATAGCCTTTACTCAATTTAACCTCCTTAGGCAGGATCTGTAATGAGTTTGGAGGACTTTAATTTTGTCAAGTTTTCCATCCCCATACTTCTCCCACTCACACAAAGAAAGGAAAAACATTGAATTTTAGAAATATTTAATCAAACATATTGATTATGAGGGTATGATTGCCTTTTATTTGGTGGTCTCTTCAAGAACAATGTATATTGTTGGTGGTAATGAAAAGTATAAGCTTGTTAGAGAAGAGTTAGTGACACAATATATGTCAAATATGTACTCGGGCCAGGTAGCTCAGTTGGTTAGAGTGTCGTCTCCATAAGCCAAGGTTGTGGGCTCAATCCCCTTTCAGGTCAAATACAAGAAGCAGCCAGCTGTCTGGCCAGTGTGGCTCAGTGGGTTAGAATGTCATCCTTTGTTGGAAGCTACCCATTGTCTTCACTATCAGAGAAGTGTAAACAAGGAGCCCGGAACGCTGGTGAACTTTGAGCTCTGGCAAGGGCCAGAGCTATGCACCAATTGTTTAGTCGAGACAATGGTGGCTCAAGCAATTTCCTGACCAAATAGTCTACTTTTCAGATAGTCTGTCTGTTACCAGAATTGCCTGCCTGACTAAGGGCTATATGTGTATCCAAAATTGAATAAAAGGTTGGCAAGGCCTGGGCACCAGTGGAAGTCCTTCCCCTTGTGTTGGGCTTCCCACCTGGCCCCCAATATTTCCAAATTATTATTTCTTGTCTTGTCTCTGTCATTTGCACGCAGCCCTTCTCCAGATCCCGAACCCTGAACCACGCAGGATGTGGCTCGCACAGTCCTGTGCCCTGTAATGTCCTGGGTTTGATTCCCAGTCAAGGCATGTACCTTGGTTGCAGGTTCAATCCCCAACCCCAGTCGGGTACCTGCAGGAGGCAACCAATTAATGTTTTTCATATCATATTTCTCTCTCTCTCCCCCTTTTCCCTCCCCTCACTCCCTCCCACTTTCTTTAAAAATCAATGGGAAAAATCCTTGGGTGAGGATTTTTTAAAAGCAACCAATGAATGCAGAAATAACTGGAACAACAAATTGATATTTCCCTTCCTCTACCTCTAAAATAAATAAAAAAATTAAAAAACTTTTAAAAAATGTCAAATATGCATACCCATCTGGAAATAATAAAGTAATTTATGATAATATAGAAAGGATGTGTACAATGAGGGTAATTTTTTAAACTAGAAATACATAGGAGTTTAGATAAATTTCTCTATCTATAATATGTATGTAAGAGATAGTATATAAGAGACCTAAAATGATAGGAAAGAATCATGCATATTGTTTAGTGAAAATGGGGATCATAATAACCAGTTCATTTAAGTCTGTACACATATATATTCAAATACATGTTTAATAGATAATGTGTGAAAGATTACTCACCATCATGTATACAGTGGTTTTCTCTGGCAAGCAAAATTCATAGAACTGTACACTAAGAAGAGTAAATATTATCATATGTAAATTACACTGCAATAAACTGGCTTAAAATTAATGCCTGAACATCATGTATAAACTGGAGAGAAAAATTCAATGTGTAAATGAAAATCTTTTAAAATTCAAATTCATTCAGATACATACTGTGACTACTTTTTTCGATCCTCACCCAAGGAGTAAGGATATTTTTCCATTTATTTTAGAGAGAGTGGAAGGGAGGGTGGAGAGAGAGGAGAGAGAAACCTTGATGTGAGAGGGACACATCGATTGGTTGCCTCCCACATATGCCCAGACTGGGGGTGGGGTTTGAACCTGCAACCCAGGTACCTTCCATTGACCAGAATCCAACCCCTGACCCTCTGGTGTGCAGGCTGATGCTCTAACCACTGAGCATGTTGTCCAGGGCCATAATGTGAATACTGTGCCTCATGTTATGTTTGCAAATATTTCTGTATAATATTTTTTAAAACTAGAATTATACTATGCATACTATTTTCTAATTTGGTGTTTTTAAACTTTTATTTATTTTTAATATATTTTTATTGATTTCAGAGAGGAAGGGAGAGGGAGAGAGAGATAGAAACATCAATGATGAAAGAGAATTACTTATCAGCTGCCTCCTGCATGCCCTCCACTGGGGATCAAGCCTGCAACCCAGGCTTGTGCCCTAACCAGGAATTGAACCATGACCTCCTGGTTCATAGGTTGACACTCAACCTGAGCCACACCAGCGGGGTTGCTACATTCTTTTAATGGATGCACAGTATTCTACTGTTTATGTGTTAATTTTTACTAAACTTATTTCATACAGATGAATGTTTTTCACTCTCCTAAAATGTCAATGAAAAGTTGAGAACCCCAAAATTTACTCTATTTCAATTCTATCACCTCCTGTAGTAACACAAAGTAATCAATTGTCATAGAAGACTCACATGAATCACAGTTCTTAGACAACAGTTATTAATGGTTCAAAGTATATAAGCAAAAATCATAGACAGATATAGCTTTCCTTTTAGGAAGGGTCTCAAAACCACTAAAAACATACCTTCCTCACTGTCCCATTTCCTGCACTGGAATGAATTTTTGAGAATAACATATGAACATAAAGTGTGTTACTATTTGTCCAAATTAGTCCCAGATGTAACATTTCTCTTTTGAGAGGTGGAAATGAGGAAGCATAACTTTATAATTATGCATTGGGAATCATTTTGGCTTCAGAGTAACAGTGAACATCAACATGTGTGTGATGCATGTCAGCTAAGAGGAACTGGTTTGGGAACTCTTAGACTTTATATTTGACTAGAGGCCCAGTGCATGGATTCATGCACTGGTGGCATCCCTCGACCTGACCTGCAGGCATTGGGCCAAAACTGGCTCTCCGACATCCCTCGAGGGGTCCCAGATTGTGAGAGGGCACAGGCCAGGCCAAGGGACCCTACCGGTGCACAATCGGGGCTAGGGAGGGACCGCGGGAGGGCTCCAGGGCATGTCCGGCCCAACTTGCCCAGTCCTGGGGCTGATCAGGCCAGCCAGCCAGGTAGGGACCACGGGAAATGTAGTTGCAGGAACTCCTGGTCACATTACTTTAAGTATATGCAACTCATTCTCAGGATCAGTGATTCTTTTATATATATATATATATATATATATATATATATATATATATATATATAGATATATATATTTTAAAATATATTTTATTGATTTTTTACAGAGAGAAAGGGAGAGGGATAGAGAGTTAGAAACATCGATGAGACAGAAACATTGATCAGCTGCCTCCTGCACGCCCCCTACTAGGGATGTGCCCACAACCAAGGTACATGCCCTTGACCAGAATCGAACCTGGGACCCTTCAGTCCACAGGCCGATGCTCTATCCACTGAGCCAAACCAGTTAGGGCTGTATACTCTTGTTTATTTGCAATAGGCAATTTGAACAGACTAGTGATACCACAAGAATCCATACTAACAGGACTCAATTATTCAAAACAATGAAGAGCCACCCAGAAGCAGTGCCATGCAGTGCACTCTGGAAATCAGTCTGTCTCTCTTTGGGTTTCTGTCTGAATTAGTGCTTCCCGTGATCTCAATTCAGGATATTACATATGCACACATCACAATATTTTCTTTTTTTTAAAAAAAATTTTTATTTTTTACAGAGAGGAAGGGAGAGGGATAGAGAGTTAGAAACATCGATGAGAGAGAAACATCGATCAGCTGCCTCCTACACACTCCCCACTGGGTATGTGCCTGCAACCAAGGTACATGCCCTTGGCTGGAATCGAACCTGGGACCCCAAAGAGTCGGCAGGCGGACGCTCTGTAACATCGAGACAAGCGAGCTCGGGAACCATTATTTCAGACAGAAACCCAAAGAGAGACAGACTGATTTCCAGAGTGCGCTACATGTCACTGCTTCTGTCAAGCTCTTCATCGGTTAGAATCTTTGAGATCTTTTAGTATGCATTCTGTAAGTTCCTCGAATCTTTGCATGAAGACTGTCGCTCATCAACAAAAGTCTAGAGCCCTAACCGGTTTGGCTCAGTGGATAGAGCATCGGCCTGCGGACTGAAAGGTCCCAGGTTCAATTCCAGTCAAGGGCATGCACCTTGGTTGTGGGCACATCCGTAGTAGGAGGTGTGTAGGAGGCAGCTGATCAATGTTTCTCTCTCATCGATGTTTCTAACTCTCTATCCCTCTCCCTTCCTCTCTGTAAAAAAATCAATAAAATAAAATAAAATAAACATGTCAAGAAATCTTAGGTGTCTTTGGATTAGAGGAGGTAAAGGAATTAAACACTATTCTACACTCCCCCTCCTCCCCTCCACTCCTGGCTTGCACAGTTTGGACACTGAAGATTGAGACTTCCTACATACTTGTCATTACCATGTTTTCCCTTTTTTCTTTTAAGTGGCCGCATTTTTTAAAACCCGCAATTATTTTCTCATAAGTTTTAAGAAATGAGTAAAGCAAAAAGGAATCTGACAGTTAAGCGCCAGACAGGTGACTCCATCGGAATCCTCTCTAGTCAAAACTAGCCGACGGGTGGGAAGAGCGGCCCTGCGAGCTGCATTCTGGGAAACGTAGTACCGGAGTGCGTGAAAACTAGGCGCTTCCTCTTGGGGATTCTGGGGAATGTAGTCCAGGAACCGTGAGTAGCCCGAGGCACTTCCGCTCTCGGAAGGCGAGGTTGGGGCAGAGGTTCTCGCACTTAGGTGAGTTAACTCCGCGTCCTGGCGCTCTCTCCGAACCTTCTTTGCCTTGGCGCGGGGCGAGCAGTGACTGGGTCTTCCCTCCTGAGTAAGGGGAGCCCCGGCCAACCCCCGAGGGGCGGACGTGGAGGCGGCGGCGGCGGCGAGCATCCGCTCAGCTGAGCCTCCCGAGTCGGGGGCGGGCTTGCGAGGTATCGGAGTTTGAGAGTCTCCTGCTCTCTCTGCTCCCCCAGGTCCTCCCCTGGAAGACCCGACAGCCAGCTCTGCCTCCTGCTCTTGGTAAAATATTGGGCGAGTTCCTTGATCTCTCCTTGCCTCAGTTTCCTCACGGCAAAAAAAAAAAAAAAAAGGATTACTTCTTCCCAATGGTGTTTTTATGAGAATTAAATGAGGTTGTATATAAGGAGCTTAAAAATAGAGCCTCGTGCATAGTAAAATGTTGGCTGCTAACCATAAATTCTGTTGTAAGCCTCAGAAAGGCGCCCTGTTATTCGGAAGCTTCTGTGAGCCCGGGATGGGGTCGGAGCTCACTGATGATGCCTGGATGTGGGCTGTTGCTTCTGCACCTGGACCCTCTCTAGCCTCTGGGCTTCCGCCGACCCTGGAGCAAGTCCTCCGTGGAAACAGCCGTGCAATTGGAGAGAAAAATAGTATTAACAGCATGTACCTGAATTGCACGGAAACAGTCGTGACCTCAGCTTTGCAGCGTGCCTCACTACACGTGTGGTGGGGCCCCAATCAGTGTGCAATGTTGTGTAATAAGCCCGTGTTGTTGATTTAAATGCAACAGGATTTATCAGGCTGAGGTTTTTATTAGCCATTATTTACCTTCTTGCCTATGGGAGAAGAAACTTTGTCTAGACCAGTGGTTCTCAACCTTCCTAATGCCGCGACCCTTTAATACGGTTCCTCA
This sequence comes from Myotis lucifugus, assembly GCF_000147115.1. NCBI lineage: Eukaryota > Metazoa > Chordata > Mammalia > Chiroptera > Vespertilionidae > Myotis > Myotis lucifugus. Next base: position 74,326 of record NW_005871450.1, on the reverse strand, counting down.
TGTTGTGGTGACCCCCAATTTCATTGTTACAAATTGAACATAATTAAAGCATAGTGATTAATCACAAAAACAATATGTAATTATATATGTGTTTTCCGATGGTCTTAGGCGACCCCTGTGAAAGGGTCACAGGTTGAGAACCGCTGGTCTAGACTCTTCCAGCTTCATAACATTTGCAAGTAATTATACGCGTTAGGAGAAGAAAATCCGTGGCACTTTAACTGTCATTACTAACAAGGAATTATCTGTGAGACAACCACTCAGAATTAGATTTTTCCGAGGGTAATGGGGCAGAACAATCATCTTTGAATTCTGGGTTTCTTAAAAGAATGATTTTTTTAGAAAGTCACTTTGTGTCTTTTTTTTTTTTTTTTTTTTAATCACATTCTAGAGAGTTTTTTGAATCCTAAACGCCTGCTTGTCTTTAGCTGCAAGAAACAGGGAATACCGGCGTTGTTATTATCCCCACTTATAGGTGACTGGAATGAGGCGCAGAGAGACAAATGACTTGCTCAAGATTTACACTGCTGATGAGTAGAAAGTAATACACAGACATGCCAGAATTTGAACCCAGGCATTTTGGCCCCATTGAGTTATACTGCCTGCCTGCCTGCCTTTCATTTCCTCCAATACCCAGGTTCAGGAATATTCTGGAACGTCAAGACGCACTTGGGGTAGGACTGTTTTAAGTAATGTTGATGAACAGTGGCAGCTGGCTGGGGTCCAGGGGAAGCTGGAGTCCAGCCCCTTTTCTCACTTAGCTTCGTGGTCACTGCTCTGCCTAGAGAAGGGGGCACCACTTTGTGCTCCTATGAAGGGCCCTGTGGACTGGCAGCATCCGTAGCCTCTCTCTCATGATGTCTTTCCCTTCCCCAGTGTTGCCTTCCCAGAACTCTGCCTTTCCTCACAAGGAAGAGGAGAAAAATGATCAAGTTCCAGGTGAGTTGGGTCTGCTTTTCTGTTTCTTAAAATGACATCTCATTTCACAAAGGTCGGACACGCATGTCTTCCTGGGAAGGGTAAGAGGGAACCAAAGGCACTTGACAAATTGCTGTATGACAGGCTCTTGCTATTTGCTTATTTCCAAATAATAGTGTGAATAGGTATTTTTTTTTACATTTTTAAAATTAAATGTTTATTGTTGAAAGTATTACCTATGTCCCCTTTTTTCCCCATTGATCCCTTATAGCCTGCCCCAACCCCCGCCCCAGGCCTCCACCACTCTGTTGTCTATGTTCATGGGTTATGCATGTATGCAGATAAGTTCTTTGGTTGATCTCTTCCCCCTCACCCACCACCTTTCCTTCCTTCTGCGATTCAACAGTCTGTTCCAGGCTTCTATGTCTCTGAATCTATTTTGTTCAATAGTTTATTTTGTTTGTTAGATCCAGAAGTTTTTTTTATATATTTAGGTGCTCCTTGATTGGGTGCATATAGTATGTTTACCAGGGTTATAGCCTCTTGTTGGATCGGTCCCTTTTAGTATTATGTAGTGAACTTTATTGTCTCTTGTGATGGCCTTCATTTTGAAGTCTGTTTTGTCAGATATGAGTATTACTACCCCAGCTTTTTTTTCATTTCTATTTGCATGGAAACATTTTTTTCCATCCCTTCATTCTCATCCTGTTTGTCTTGTTCTGAGGTGGGTCTCTTGTAGACAGCCTATATTTGGGTCAGGTTTTCGTATCCTTTTAGCTACCCTGTGTCTTTTGATTGGAGCATTTAATCCATTTACATTTAAGGTTATTATTGATAGGTAATTATTTATTGCCATTTTATTTATTTATTTTTAAATATATTTTTATTGATTTCAGAGAGGAAGGGAGAGAGAGAGAGAAACATCAATGATGAGAGAGTATCATTTATTGGCTGCCTTCTGCACGCCCCCTACTGGGGATCGAGCCCACAACCCCAGCATGTGCCCTTGACTAGAATCGAACCTGGGACCCTTCAGTTTACAGGCTGACGCTCTAACCACTGAGAAAAACTGGCTAGGGCTATTGCCATTTTAATTCTCTATGCCAATGATTCTCTTTATGTTCTTCTCATTACAGCAGTCCCTTTAGCATTTCTTGCAGTGCTGGTTTGGTAGTGACAATCTCCTTTAGCCTTTTTTGTCTGGAAAGCTCTTTATTTCACCATCTATTTTGAATGATAGCCTTGCTGGATATAGTAATCTTGGTTTCAGATCTTTGCTTTTCATTACCTTGAATACTTCATGCCATTCCCTTCTGGCCTGTAGAGTTTCTGATGAGAAATCATCTGACAGCTTTATGGGAGCTCCTTTATAGATAACAAATTGCTTTTCTCTTGCTGCCTTTAAGATTCTCTCTTTGTCTTTAAATTTTGGCATTTTAATTATGATTGACTGGGGATGGGCCTGTTTGGGTTCTTCTTGCTTGGGACTCTCTGTGCCTCTTGAACTTGTGTGACTTTTTCCTTCAGCAGGTGAGGAAAGTTTTCTGCTGTTATTTCTTCAAACTCATTCTCTATCCCTTGCTCACTTCCTTCTCCTTGTGGCACTCCTATCATGTGAATATTGTTATGTTTCATTGTGTTCCATAGCTCCATTAAGCTGTCCTGTTTTTTAATTTTTTTTTCTGGTTCTCTGATTGAGTGATTTTTTTTTCCTATCCTGTCTTCTAATTCACTGATCCGATCCTCGGCTTCCCCTAATCTGCTGTGTTTTCCTTCCACTGTGTTCCTGTTAGTGCTATGACATTCTTCATAGTTACTATCTTTTCTCATGCTGTTGAGCATCTTTGCCATCATTATTCTGAACTCTGTGATAAATTTCTTTTTAATATTGAAAGTGTTAGACATGCCCCCCCTGTGTCCCCCATTGACCCCTTCTAGCCCACACCTGCCCCCTCCCCAGGCTTTTATCAACCTATTGTCTGTGTCCATGGGTTATGCATATATGCGTACAAGTTCTTTAGTTGATCACTTCCCACCCACCCACCCTCCCCTGCCTTCCCTCTGAGATTCCACAGTCTGTTCTATGCTTCTATGTCTCTGGAACTATTTTGTTCATCAATTTATTCTATTCATTAGGTTCCACATATAAGTGAGATCATGTGATATTTCTCTTTCTCTGACTGGCTTATTTCACTTAGCATAATACTCTCCAGGCCCCTCCATGCTGTCTCAAAAGGTAAGAGAGCCTTCTTTTTTACTGCTGCATAGTATTCCATGGTATAATTGTATCACAGCCTTTTTACCCACTCATCTACTGATGGGCACTTGGGCTGTTTCCAGATCTTAGCTTTCGTAAGTTGTGTCGCTATGAACATAGGGTTGAATACATTCTTTCTGATTAGTGTTTTGGGTTTCTTAGAAGTGGAATCACTGGGTCAAATGGCAGTTCCATATTGAATTTTTTGAGGAAACTCTATACTGTTTTCCATAATGGCTGCACCAGTCTGCATTCCCACCAGCAGTGTACTAGGGTTCCCTTTTCTCCACATGCTCACCAACATTTGTCATTTGTTGATTTGTTTTAGGTAGTCAGTCTGATAGGTGTGAGGTGATACCTCATTGTCATTTAAATTTGCATCTCTTTGATGATCAGTGACTTTGAGCATTTTTTTTCATATGTCTCTTGGTCATCTGTACGTCCGCTTTGGAGAAGTGTCTGTTTAGGTCCTTTGTCCATTTTGGTAAATTTCTTATCTCCATTTCATTTAGCTCTTCTACTGGAGAATTCTCTTGTTATTTGAGGCTTGTTTTCTTGTCTCCCCATTTTGACTGCCTGTTTGGGTTTGTGACTCTATTAGATAGATCTGCTGTGTCTCCCAATCTCTAGTATAGGACAGTGTCAGATGCTGTTTCTGATTGGCCCAGCATACCCTCTTTGGAGCATTCAGCAATCCACAGCTTGTGGCTCCCTCTGTTGGGGCTGGGTGCCTTTGGAAAGGACCAAGTTCTGCTTTTTCTAGCCCCAGGCCCTGAATTAGACCAGGCAAAGACTCAAAGTCTCTAGAAACCTGCCTCTGCCTGCAGTCTGATTGTATTTGGTCTTGATTAGCCTCAGGCTGTCAACCACCGTGTGGGGGCAAGAAGTTTTCCAACGTGGTGGGGCAATTGCTTCTGCCTGCAGGCTTATTGTTATTCTCAGTCTCTCTCTTTTTTAAAAAAAATATATTTTATTGATTTTTTACAGAGAGGAAGGGAGAGGGATAGAGAGTTAGAAACATTGATGAGAGAGAAACATCGATCAGCTGCCTCCTGCACACTCCCCACTGGGGATGTGCCCACAACCAAGATACATGCCCTTGACTGGAATCGAACTTGGGACCCTTCAGTCCGCAGGCCGACGCTCTATCCACTGAGCCAAACCGGTTAGGGCTATTCTTAGTCTTTTAATGGGCCTCAGAAACTCCCCAGGGTGGGCCAAGGGGTTTTCCAATAGGGTGGGGCAACTGCCTCCTCCCCCCACCCCCCACCCCCACCCCCGGCAAAAACTGCCTGGATAGCAAAGGTCCCTCAGAGAAAGATGTCTTCTGCAGTGTGAGGGAATGACTCAGAATAGGAACCTGGGGTGTCTACTTTCCAAGGTCTAACCCCAGAACTCCCAACCCTGGCTTTTGCTCATGCAGCTCCAGTCCACTCTGCCCTCCCTCTGCTGGAACCCAAGGTGAGTGTCTGTACACAAAATTTTGTGCATTGGTCCTTTAAGAGGTGCCTGCATTTCCAGCCATCTCTCCTTGGCAGACATCATCCCTAAAGCTTTTCACAGCCAGATGTTCTGTGAGCACCTTTCTCAGTTCTGGTGCTCTGGACTGGGGAACCCAGCTTGGGGTTTAGACTCCAGAATTCTCAATGGGAACCTCCAGAGCCGAGATATCTCTCCAGAACTTCAGCTGCTGTCTGTGGGAGCCCGGCCAGCCTTTCGCTCCTCTGCACTTCCTATCAGTCTCCATGTGGTCTCCACTTTCTGTCCATGGTTATAGGGATCTCTCCAGCTAATCTTCAGTTGATTATTCAGGATGGTTTTCTGTGTTTTAGTTGTTATTCCAGTTTCTTCCTGGGAGTGTGTCAGTGTAGCATCCACTTACTCCGCCACCATTTTGGAATCTCCCAATAGGTATTTATTTTAAATAAAAAAACAACAACTCCCACTCTATAAACATGTTTACTAATTTGTTGTTTATTTTTGCACATATCTTTTTCATTTTTATTTACACATATATATTTGTAATCTCAGCTTACCATTTTGGATTTTTTTAAAGTTTAATTTTATATCACCTGTGACTTAAATGGCCACATCATTTTCCACAGTATACCTAAGTCAATGTAAGAAACATTCAAGCCTCTGAAGAATTTTTGTGTTTGAGTCAAACCTGTCGACAATTGCTGGGAAGTAAAATCTCAACAGATTGAGAAAATGCTCTAGAGCAGTGGTTCTCAACCTTCTGGCCCTTTAAATACAGTTCCTCATGTTGTGACCCAACCATAAAATTATTTTCGTTGCTACTTCATCACTGTCATGTTGCTACTGTTATGAATCGTCATGTCAATATCTGATATGCAGGATGGTCTTAGGCGACCCCTGTGAAAGGGTCGTTTGACTGCCAAAGGGGTCGCTACCCACAGGTTGAGAACTGCTGCTCTAGAGAATGGCAGTTTTGCACCTTATTTTTTTTTTAAATATATATATATATTATTGATTTTTTACAGAGAGGAAGGGAGAGGTGTAGATTGTTAGAAACAGCAATGAGAGAGACACATGGATCAGCTGCCTCCTGCACACCTCCCACTGGGGATGTGCCCACAACCAAAGTACATGCCCTTGACCGGAATTGAACCTGGGACCCTTGAGTCCGCAGGCTGATGCTCTATCCACTGAGCCAAAGAGGCTAGGGCTGCACCTTATTTTATACATTACAAGAAAAAGAGAAGACATAAGTGGGTTACATGAAAGCCACTGGTGACAGTTTAGGGAGGTGGGAGAAAGTAAAGTGGGGGGGCAGTGGGGGGAACCTCTGGGATTGGATAAGAAGTAAAATGATAGACACATACTTCTTTTACGTAGGTGGGTGCAGCATAGTTAATGGTCAGCGGTTAATAGCAATGAGGGGATTTGTGGTGTCCGATCTGGTGCAGTGCCTGTGCTTTGACATTGCAAAGGTGTGTTATTACAGATGCAAAAAGACAGTAGACAGGCTCAATTAAGGTAAAGGTTGACTTTTGTCAGGGAAGATTCTAGCCTAGGACATGACTACCTGCCATAAACTGCTTTTAGTTAAAAAGTTTTAATTTTAGGGAGACCATCCTTTGAGGTTGCTTTCGGTCTCTGAGTTTTTAAGGCTGCCATGCAGGCCTCCCCTGAGCTTGTCAGGTTTAGTATGTGGCCTCTTTTTGTCTGCACCTAATATTTTCCTCTATTTTTGTGTTTTATGAATTTTACTTTAAAGTTGTTTGCAATGACAGTTTTCTAACATAAAACCCTTTTTCCCCCAAACAGAAATTCTGAGAATTCAATTTTTTTTCTCTCCTTAAAGTTGTAGGGACTGTTTTCTGATACATGGTGCCTCACATTTTGTGGGAAAAAATATCTAAAGTATATCTTGGTGCAACCAAGTCCAGATGATACTGAACTCAGAGAAAAGAATTTTAGTTGTTTTCAAACAAGAAGAGCTACATTCTTTCTTTAATTCTAAGTTAAACCATGTATGCATTATAGTTAAGTTTCTGTTTTTTTTTCATTGACATGTTAGTATATTTTAAAGAAGTACATCCTTGGTCTAGCACCACCAGGGACTTGCCAGGCCTTTATTCTGTGGAATAGCTGTGTGAGGATATAGATGGTCTTGTTTGCATTCTATTTTTATTGATTGATTTTAGAGAGAGGAGGAGATAGAGAAAACATTGATTTGTTGTTCCACTTACTTATGCATTCATTGGTTGATTCTTGTATCTGCCCTGATTGGGGATTGAACCTGCAACTTTAGTGTATTGGGGGGTAGGGGGGGAGCACTCTAACCAACTGAGCTACCTGGCCAGGGTTTATTCATATTTTAACATAAACAGATTTGTGAACATTCACATACCTACTGAAGTCCACTCAGACCCCGGGTGACACCTGTTAACCTAAAAATAAAAGGCCAAAGTGAGAGGCAGCAAACTTTCGTTTGAGATCCAAAAGAAATAGGTATTGGGGAAGCAGAGATTCAGGCAGAATCCCAAATATTGTTCCCATTAGGAGACCAAGGGAAGGGATATTTATGAGAAAGGAAGGGGAATAATTACACGAATAGAAGGAAGGAGTTCCTATGGGTGTTAATAAGCTAAGGATAGATGTCTGCAGGTGCAGATAGGATAACGCAGTGATACTAATTGTAAAGAATGTCTGGGCTGGCCAGTTAGTTCAGGCGGTTAGAGTGTAGTCCCGATTCACCGAGGTTTCCCGTTCAATCCCCAGTCAGGGCACATATAAGAAGCAACTAATGAATGTATAAATAAGTGGAACAAATCGATGCTTCTCTCTCTCAAATCAATAAAAAATAAAAAAGAATGTCTGCTTTCCTGCTAGCTTTGCAAACAGATGTTGAGATGCAGTGCTGCGTTTGGCCCAGCGCAAAGGTTATGTTGCCTCCTGTTACATCCCAAAGGCTTGAGAAGCAAAACTTACAAAGCAGTTCCTCTGATGGCTGCTCGGATTCCATTCTGAAGTGGATCTGTTTAAGTTATTTTTACACACTAAAGGTTCAGTTACCTGAGCCAGGAGTTTCAGGAATCCAGCTAAGGTAAATGGAGAGACGCAGGCGAAACGAGACTACTATATTGAGGGCCCGAGGCCACGCTGCGTGTATACCTGGTATGCCTGGTGGATGAAGGGCTCCAAAAATAACATTGCCCCTCCCTTGGGGCAGCTTTCTTAGCACCTGTCTCTTCCCCACATGTGTCAACGGGTTGTTCAGTACACAGATGCTCAGAACTCCAGTCAAATGAAATACAGAGATGAGCAAAGTCTTCAGATACATAATTTTAATTTCCATAAAGAAAAATGCCATAGGCCGGCTGGAGTATCTCGGTTGAGCATCGTCCTGTGCACCAGTTTGATTCCAGGTCAGGGCACGTACCCAGTTTACAGGTTCCATCCCTGGTCGGGGCATGTACGGAAGGCAACAAGTAGATGTTTCTCACACTGATGCTTCTCTCTCTCCATCCCCACTCCTATTCTCCCTCCCTCCCTCTCTCTCCATTCCTTTCTCTAAGCATGTTCTCGGGTGAGGGTTAAAAAAGAATAAAAGCCCGGCCAGTGTGGCTCAGTGGTTGAGCATTGACCCATGAATGAGGAGGTCACAGTTTGATTCCCTGTCAGGGCACATGCCTGGGTTGTGGGATCCATCCCCAATAGGGGCCTGTGCAGGAGGCAGCCGATCGATTTTCTCTCTCATCAGTGTTTCTATCTCTCTCTCCCTCTCCCTTCCTCTCTCTGAAATCTATTTTTGAAAATATGAAGAAAAAGTAAAATGATGTACACAAAGTTATGAGACAAATAGGAAATAGGAATGGGGGTGAAGCTGAGGATTTATAAATGCAAGAAAAAGGCTTAAATGTTCGCAATAGGAATCTTCCTGATGCATGAGGATATGAGCAAATGAAGTGAACAGGCAATATGTGAAAAACATATCCAAAGATGATCTTTTTTTAAAAAATTGATTTCAGAGAGGAAGGGAAAGATAGAAACATCAATGATGAGAGACAATCATTGACTGGCTGCCTCCTGCACACCCCCCACTGGGGATCGAGCCCACAACCCAGGCATGTGCCCTTGACTGGAATCGAACCCAGCACCCTTCAGTCTACAGACTGATGCTCTATCCACTGAGCCAAACCAGCTACAGCCAAAGATAATCTTTTAAAAAAGTTAAATAAATGGGAATTTAAAAAAGAACTGTTTTTACCATTGACTAAATTACCCAAGATTTAAAAAATAAGATAATGTTGAATTTTGGCTGGAGTATGGAGACTCGGAGCACTTTTAACCTCTCAAAGGAAAGGTTAATTGGGATAATTGCATTATACTAGCAAAACAAAGGTGCATATTTTTTTGCAACACAATGGCCACTTCTTGGAACTGATCCTAAGGCAGCGGTTCTCAACCTGTGGGTCGCGACTCCTTTGGTGGTCGAACGACCCTTTCACAGAAGTCGCCTAAGACCATCTTGCATATCAGATATTTACATTACGATTCATAACAGTAGCAACATTACAGTTATGAAGTAGCAACGAAAATAATTTTATGGTTGGGTCACAACATGAGGAACTGTATTTAAAGGGCCAGAAGGTTGAGAACCACTGTCCTAAGGGAAGACCAGACCAGCTGGCTGAGATCTATGTAAAAATATGTTGTGTGCAGCATTATCAATCATTTAAAATTTTACATTATTGCATTATTTGGTTATTTGTTATGGTTAAATATATTATAGATCATCACTTTTATGAAACACCTGGCAGCCCTGACTACTGATAGTAATAATAGTGATGGCTGACATTTACCGTGTACTTCATATGTGTCGGGTACCGTCCTAAATCCTGTGCATATTCTCATTAATCCTTCCAGTGCCCTGTGATGTCCTGTTATACACATGAGGAAACTGAGAAGTGAGGTGGCTTGTCCAAGGTGACAGAGCTAGTAGTGGACAGAGCCTTGGAGTGTGAACTGAGGCAGTTCGTCTCCAGAGCCTGTGCCCTTAACCTTGCCAGGAACGCTGCTGCTGTTGGCAGGCACAGCGTGTTCCCAAGGACGGAGAATGCGTTACATACCTGCTCCAGAGGGGTCCTGGAAGCCTGTGCGACTGGCAGACATTGACGAAATGGTGGTACTACCAGGGAGAGGAGGAGATAGGCTCTATTACGTACCGTTGGATCAAAATTAACTCAGTTTCGTACAATATCTGGCACTGTCAGTCTAATTGTAAAACGTGTATGCCATGATTTAACAGTGACTGTTCTAGAGGCTTTATTTATTTATTATTGATTTGGGGGTGGGGGGAGAGAAAGAGAGAAAGAAACATCAACTTGTTCCACTTATTTATGCACTCACTGGTTGATTCTTGTATGTGCCTTGACCAGGGATTGAACCTGCAACCTTGGCTTTTTGGGGTGATGCTCTAACCAACTGAGCTACCCGGCCTGGGCTCTAGAGGCTTCATTTAAGGACATAAAGGGCACCGTGTTAAATGTGCACAAGATTTTTTTATGTTTCTCTTAGTTTCTTCCTCTCCCTCCCTTTATGGTGTGATTGTGGCAGGGGAGGAGGAGAAACTCTACTAAAATGAGTTCTGGGTCCGGTAGAGTCTGGAACAACATCCTACTATCTCCTCCACCTTCTCAGTGCTACCCTCCTCCCAGATGTAAAACAGAGGTTACGTGTGTTCGGTGTTGTAGGAGCCGGTGACGTTCAAGGACGTGGCTGTGGTCTTCAGCGAGGAGGAGCTGGGGCTGCTGGACTCTGTCCAGAGGAAGCTGTACCGAGACGTGACCCTGGAGAACTTCCAGAACCTGGTCTCAGTGGGTGAGGACGGGTGCCCTCTGTAACATGGCTTTGTCCATTGAGCAGGGTTTCTCAGTTGACACTGTTGACACTGTGGGCCAGGTAATTGTAGGGACTGTCTGTGCATTGTAGGATGTTTGTTAGCATCCCTGGCCTCTGCCCACTACTTCACGGCTTCAGGACCCTGTAGAGACCAGTTTTCCAGTCTATTAGGAACATAGAGACAAGAGGTTTCTAGTCTTTGTTCCAAGGCAAACACTTGTCTTTTGTAATTAATTATAAATGAACAGTTGAGCTTGTCTGTACCTGGCTCCTTATTTCACATATCTTTTTTTTAATCCTTACCAGAGGACATGTTTTTATTGATTTTAGGGAGAGAAGAAGCAAGAGGGGGAGAGAGGAGAGAAACATCGGTTGCACCCTCCCCACCCCCGTATGCACAGTCTTGGTAACGCCCTGACCAAGAATCGAACCCGTACAGGACGACACTCCACCGGCCAGGGCTCATACATCTTTTTTAAACTTGTGGGTCATGACCCGCTGCTGAGTTATGAAATTAATTTAGTAAGTTGCATCAAAATGTTTGATAAACACTGTGTTGGAGGAGGGGTAGAGCCTTCCATCATAGGATTGGAACCCCAATTTGTTTTAGTACTTTTTACCTTTAATGTCCCACTTAAATCTTGTCTTTTCACAGGGCATCTCTTCTCTAAACCAGATGTGATATCCCAGTTGGAGAGAGAGGAGCAGCTTTGGATGACGGAGATACAAACTCAAAGAGGTAGGCATTCAGCGGAGAATTGTGCAGCCAGAGTCCTTGAAGGTAAGAGCCCATTATTCTGTCTCTCTTCTGGGTGATCTGTTCTCCACAAGGCGACCTGAGAGACCCTTTGAAAACACCAGTCACAGACCCTGGCCAGGTAGCTCAGCTGGTTAGAGTATCGGCCGGAAACACCAAGGCTGTGGGTTCAATCCCAGGTCAGAGCATATGTAAGAATCAACCCATGAATGTCAACATGAGTGGAATAACAAATTGATGTCCCTCTCTCTCTCTGTCTCTCTCTAAAATCAATAAATAAAAAACAAACAAACATCAGTCACATTATGTCTCTCCTCTGCTTCACAGCCTCCACTGGCTTCCATTTCCCTCCAAACAGCACCCAACGTATTGAAGGGGCCAGGAAGGCCCTGTCGTGTCGGCCCATTCACCTGGCTGTACCACTGTACATTTTTCTCCTTTCATTTCCCTCCCTTTGATGCTGCCAACTTGACTTGTTCCTGACATTTGGTGATTATGCTTCTGCATCAGGGTCTTTTACTTCCTTTTCTTTGGCTGGAATGCTGCTTTCCCATAAACCCCCAACCACTCTCTTACTCACTCACGTCTCTGCTCAGAAGTCATTTCATCCAAGTCCTTCTGTGACCACTCACTTCCCGTGTTCCATCCTGGCCGGTGTGACTCAGTTGGTTGAGTGTCATCCTCCCAGTTCGATTCCCAGTCAGGGCACATACCCCAGTTGTTGGTTCGATCCCCAGACTGGGAAGCAACCTATTGATGTCTCTCACACCGATGTTTCTCTCCTTCCCTCTCCCTTCCTGTCTCTCAAATCAATAAAAATATATTTTAAAAATAAAATAAAATACTGTCTTCTCTTTACTCTCCACATCCTTAACTCACCTAAGCCATTAGTTGGACATCCCCCGAAGGCTTCCGGACTGCCAGAGGGATGTCTGACTGCCAGTTTAGGCCCCTGGGGGGAGCGGGCCTAACCCATCAGTCAGACATCCCCCAGGGGGTCCTGGACTGCAAGAGTGTGCAGGCCAAGCTGAGGGACCCCCTGAGTGCATGAATTTTCATGCACTGGGCCTCTAGTTGTATTATAATTACCTACACTGTTCAGTACAAGAACATGCTGTGCAGGTTAGTGGCATAGGAGCAATAGGCCATACAGCCTAGCTAGATTTCTGTAAGTGCACTCTATGATGTTTATATAGTGACATACCCATATCTCAAAATATATGCCTTTAAGTGATGCCTGACTCTGGGTGGGTGTGTGTGTGTGTGTGTGTGTGTGTGTGTGTGTGTGTGTGTTTTCCGTTTACTTTGGTTTAATGTGCTCTTGTTTTTCTAGTTTCTTGGAGACCCGTGTTGTGTATAAATGTCCCTTTAAGTACTCTTTTAGTAGCAAGTCACAAATTCATTATCATTTAGTTCAAAATGCCCTTTATAATGTCTCTTTGTTTTGTGATGCAGTTTATTTAGTAGTGTCTTAATTCTGACTTAATTCAGTTGTGGTTAGAGCATAATTTGTATGACTTGAGTCCTTTTGCAATTGTTACAACTCGTTTCATGACCCAGAATATGGTATCTTTTGGAATAGGTTCCATGTGCACCTGAAAAGAGTGTTATCTGATGTTGGTTGATAGTATTGTTCAAGTTTTCTATATCTTCACTCAGTTTCTACTTATTTTGCTATTTATTGAGAAAGTGAATTTGCACACCAATTCCAGGTGTGCAAGTTGTACAGTGAAGGACTGTAGTTGAGGCATATATTTAGCTGATTTGTGTAGATACTACTCTGAATCAGTAGCTATAGCTGAAGAGGAGACTTTTAATTTACCATTTTTATAGGCAAGAAAATCAGTTTCTCCTTTTCTGAAAACTTCCAGGTTTGTTTTTATGTTGCTCTGCAGCTGGCTGATATCTACCTCCTACCCTATTAGACCTGTGGTTCTAAATGAATCTCATCAATGCTCAGCCTGAGGTGGTACCAAATTTAATGCCATTTTAAGTGTGGCTTTTGCTCTCTTGTTTGCTCTGACCATTTTTCAGGAATCTCGCAGTTGTTTTTGCTGGTCTCGAGTAGTGTTTTTATATTTCAGTGGGGGAAATGAGGACTGGGAGCTTCCCAGCCCGCTTTCTTGCTGATGTCACTATCTGTCCCTGATTTTTTCAGGAGGCAGGAATGAAAATGAGATGGAGACTCTTGATGAAGCGGGAGGAAGGTGCCTTTCTTTGGGAGAGCTCTCATGCTGGCAGATCAGGAGACATGTTGTGAGTAAATTAACGAAAAGTCAAGTCTCCATGCTACATGTTCAAGAAAAGAGTTCTCAGTTCCCCAAACAACTTAATTCCCCCGGTCAGGTGGGGGCAGGAATCTCCATTCAGGAAGACAGCTGTGTAATGAGTCTTACGGAGAATCATTCCAGTATTAATGAAAGTCAAGCGTTTACAACAGGGAGAGCTCAGAATTCTCAGAGTAACATATATCTGAACGAGACACAGAATTATCAGAGCAGTTGTAAGCAGATGCCAGTGAAAAACAAGTTATGTGTATTTGCTCCATGTGCTAACATCTTCAGTTGTAATTCACACCACCATGATGATGATAGTACAGTACACAAAAGAGAGAAAGCTCACAGCAACAAAGACTGTGGTGAAGACATCTCAAATGTATCATCTCTTGCCCAGCTCAGTATAATCCACACGGGACAGAAAACCTACCAGTGTAGTGAATGTGGAAAAGTATTCAGTGATAGCTCCAGACTTGAAGTTCATCAGCAGTCACACTTGGCAAAGAAGTCCCTTCACTGTAGTACCCGTGAGGATACCAGTTATAGCTCAGCCGTTCCCCTTCAACAGTATGTTCACGCAAGAAAAAAACGCTATTGGTGTCATGAGTGTGGAAAGTGTTTTAGTCAGAGCTCAAATCTGCAAACTCATCAGAGAGTCCACACGGGGGAGAAACCCTATTCGTGCGTTGAGTGTGGGAAGAGCTTTAACCAGACCTCACATCTGTACGCTCACTTGCCTATTCACACCGGAGAGAAGCCCTATCGATGCCAAAGTTGTGGGAAGGGCTTCAGTCGTAGCACAGATCTTAATATCCACTGCAGAGTCCACACTGGAGAGAAACCTTACAAATGCGAGATATGCGGAAAGGGCTTCACGCAGAGATCACATCTTCAGGCCCACGAAAGAATCCACACGGGAGAGAAACCATACAAATGTGCAGATTGCGGTAAACGCTTCAGTTGTAGCTCAAACCTTCACACCCATCAGAGAGTCCACACTGAGGAGAAACCGTACAGGTGCGATGAGTGTGGGAAGTGCTTTAGTTTGAGCTTCAATCTTCACAGTCACCAGCGAGTCCACACGGGAGAGAAACCATATAAATGTGAAGAGTGCGGGAAAGGATTTAGCTCAGCCTCGAGTTTCCAGAGCCACCAGAGGGTTCACACGGGGGAGAAACCGTTTCGCTGCAATGTGTGTGGCAAAGGCTTCAGCCAGAGTTCATATTTTCAAGCCCATCAGAGAGTCCACACTGGAGAGAAACCCTACAAATGTGAGGTGTGTGGGAAGCGCTTCAACTGGAGCTTGAATCTTCACAATCATCAGAGAGTACACACGGGAGAGAAGCCCTATAAATGTGAAGAGTGTGGCAAGGGCTTCAGTCAGGCCTCAAACCTCCAAGCTCATCAGAGTGTCCACACGGGGGAAAAGCCATTCAAATGTGAAGCGTGTCAGAAGCGGTTCAGTCAGTCTTCACATCTTCAAGCCCACCAGAGAGTGCACACTGGAGAGAAGCCATATAAATGCGACACCTGTGGGAAGGCCTTCAGCCAGAGGTCAAATCTCCAAGTCCATCAGATCATTCACACCGGGGAGAAGCCGTTTAAATGTGAGCAGTGCGGGAAGGAATTCAGTTGGAGTGCTGGGCTCAGTGCCCACCAGCGGGTCCACACAGGAGAGAAGCCCTACACCTGTCAGCAGTGCGGGAAGGGCTTTAGTCAGGCCTCACATTTCCACACACATCAGAGGGTCCACACTGGAGAGAGACCTTACATATGTGACGTATGTTGTAAGGGCTTCAGCCAGAGATCACATCTTGTGTATCATCAGAGAATCCACACTGGAGGGGATCTGTAGGCATGCGAGGCGCGACATGGCCTTTAGTTTGAGTTCACATCTTGGTCCCCAGTAGAGAGTCTGTGCTGGTGAACGTGAAAAGCTCCTTCAGAACTCAGGAGCCTCGAGGAATGGCCGCGGGAAAGCAGCTCTATAAGACGTGTCTCAACAACGCAGTTGGGGGGATGAATTCTTTGTAAACATCAGATTTCACATGAGAGAAACTGGTTTCATAAAATGGTAAATGGTGACACCAGAGTTTTCAATGTCCCGGTTCCGAAGAACACAGCAGAAGGATCTTACATTTCATTGGAGTCACCCAGAAGAGAGGGCGTATGAATGGAGATTATGTGCAGCACTCGAACAAAAGTATATGTGGCAGATTTAATGGACAAATAAAATTTAAGCCAACTACAATGTAACCTCCATGTAATAGAGGTGTTTTTCACCACTACCAGTATGTCTACCTTGTAGAACTGCTTGGCTTGTATGAGGTGCCCATCAATTACTGAACAAAGTAGAGAAAACCACTATAATGACAAGTATTTGAAAATTCTAGTCAGTTCCCTACCTTAAATTCATAACAGCATATGCAAAAAGAATCCTGTAATGCTGCCATCCACAATAATACAAATTAATTTCAACAAGACTTCTGAATGGCTCCTATCCCCCATTCAGCCTGTTTTTTGTACAGTGTATTATCTGTGTGTACAGTATAATACTTAATCATTGGTTTGTATTTTATAGACTGAAAAGTACTGGTTTTTATTCATCTACTAACATGATCCTGAATTTATACAATTATAAATTTTGATCCCTAATTCATTAGGGTACAGTTTTACTGTAACTCTTTGAAAATGTTAAAAGTAGTTACTAATGACAGAAAGTTTTAGTGAACTTGAACTGTGAGTAATCAGTTTCTTCTCATTTTCATGCAAACTTAGGTCAAAGTGCCTATGCGTAGCTCTTCATCCATTGCGACTTTTCAGGCAGGGGCCTTGGCAGGTTTCATGGACGTCACTTTGTCACATTCCACCCTCATTCTTCCTGCTAAAATGGGGAGGAGGAAGCAGGATAAGAAAGTTTTTTTAAATTTTTATTGAAATTTCACTTAACTGTAACAGTTTCGGTAAATTGTCACTTTCACAGCATTCCGTGTTCAACGCTTTCTCTTGGTCGAAGTGGACATTAGCTGGTCAGTACGTATCAAAATACCCTGTGACCCAGCAACCCTACCACTGGAGGTTTTGCTTAGGAGACTATAGAAAAAGTTAGATCGTACACAACAATGTTTATACTGAATTCAATAAAAGGAAGTAAGTATCTGTAAAATATTTAAATTTTGTTTGAATATTATACAGCCATGAGAAATGTGGTGTGATGGTGGTCTCCTCTTGAAGTTACAACATGCTGGACCCCTATAATTCACAAAGGATTTCCTGCTCAACATACTCATGTCTGAGAGCTGCACACTGAAATGAGGGGACACACCTGAGTGAACCGTGGAGATGGTGTGAGGGGTGGGGGGCGTGAAGGCCAGGGACAGAAGCTGTGCCCAGTCTAGCACTTGCTGAAGCCCCCAGCAGACACAGTGGCGTTCAAGGACGGGGGTCAACTCCCACTGGGCAAACCGGAGGGGCAGGGACAACGATGGGGCCTGGGGGGCTGGCACACATTGAGACTGGGCACAGGGTCAAGATCAGAGAAGCAGTGCAGAGGGTGTAGCGTCCCACAGCCTGCTAGCACCACCAGACAGGACTTCAGACATGAAAACCCACCCACCCCACCCCCGTAGCCTGCCGGGTAGACAAAGTGCTGAAAACTTTCCATCCAAGGGGTCTGTCCTCACTGTGGCTAAAACCCTAGGAAGGACAGAGCTGCAGATGTGTGATCCTTCTTCCCCTGCCAACCCCTCCCCCACCCGTCAAGGTGCAGACCGGGGTGGTGGGTGGGCAGCCTGGTCCACTCAGTGTGGCTCTGCCAGTGGCTTCGGCCTAACAGGAAGGCAGTGCTGGGAACACACAGGAGACCAAAGCCCAACACTTCAATCCACAGGAGTGGTGGGTTGTCACCTTAGACTGAGGTGACTCCATTGTGAAAAGGACACCCCCCTCCTCAGGGAGGATGGGGCTTGTTCCATGGCAGAGTCAACACGCCCACAGGGATCCCAGAAGCCCCAGCAGAGCAAGTAAGAGGAAAAAAAAAATAGCTGTGCTTCAGCACCACCTCCTGGAATAGAAACTTCTTCCTATCAACCTATACACTGAAGTGTAACATCCTTAAAGTTTCATTCCCACAAATGTCCAGGCAGAGAAATAATTCAGCACAATGAGTACATAGTACCTCTGCCCTGGCCGGCTACCTCAGTTGGTTAGAGCATTGTCTCAATACACCAAGCAGCAGGTGGGATTCCCAGTCAGGATACGTATGAGAACCAACCAATGAATGCAAAGATAAGGGGGACAACAAAGCAGTATTTCTCTCCCCTCCCTATCACATCAATAAACATCCTCAAGTGGTGTTTACAAATAATAAAAAAATACGGAGATTTCCACAATACATATATAATACGTTAATCCTCACCAGAGTATATGTTTATTGGTTTTAGAGAGAGCGAACGATTGAGAGAAAAACATTGATATGAGAGAAACGGATTGCTTGTCTCCTGTATGTGCCCCAAGCAGGGATCGAACCTGCAACCTTTTGTTGTACGGCTAGAATCCATATTTTTTAAGTGAAACAATTGTATGTGGTTTACAGGGGAAGCTTTAATTATGATACAGGTAGGCAAGGCTACAGACCCTCCCCTCCTCTCCTGTTATACCCACAGCCCACACTCACAGCCCACAGCCCACACTCAGCCAATAGCCCACTCACAGCCACAGCCCACACTCATAGCCCATAGCCCACACTCACAGCCCCTTTTCCCTCAGCCAGTTGACAAGGGCGGATCAGAACAGAATTTCCAGGATGACCTGCTGCTCTCCCCACACTGGTGGCATTATTGGAATAAATGCTCAGATATGATTCAGCCCTGTCTGTGCTTCATTGCACTCAAGTAGTGACAGGCAGCCTTGGACCAATTTAGTGTCTAGTATCAAAACTGGTGAAAGTATTGATTATAAACCATCATCTATCACAAGACCACCAGGAGGTGGTTGTCTCTTTGTCAATCATTAGTACCTGAGTTATAGTATTAAAAAAGTACTGTAACAGGTCTGTTAGCAGAGATGAATCTGGCAAAATTGCTGGGTCTTCTGTTCCCCTCCAACCCAGTCTTCCTGTAAGTAAATTACTTTATAATAAACTGTCATATTCTGTGGAGTTGCCGCTTCGTTTGTCATTCCGGAGGCACTCACTCATTACAGTGGCCATAACACCTGTGCCCACTATCAGACACCATGCGAACATTAATCAAAGGAAAGCTGAGGCTGTTAGAAAAATGCAAATTAAAGCTATAAGATACCACTACCCAACCAGCAGAATAGATAAAATTTAAAAATACAATATTGCCCTGGCCTGGCGGCTCAGTTGGGTGGGGCGCCATCCCATACACTGAAAAGTGACCGGCAGGTGCCTAGGTGGCGGTTTCGATCCCTGGTCAGGGCATGTACGGGAGGATTGATGTTTCTCTCACATCGATGTTTCTCTCTCTTCTTTCCCCCATCCTCTCTCTAAAAATCAATAGAAACATATCTTTGGGTGAGGATTAAGAAATAAAAATGCTGCCCTGACCGGTTTGGCTCAGTGGATAGAGCGTCGGCCTGCAGACTGAAAGGTCCCAGGTTCGATTCCGGTCAAGGGCATGTACCTTAGTTGCGGGCACATACCCAGTGGGGAGTGTGCAGGAGGCAGCTGATTGATGTTTCTCTCTCATCGATGTTTCTAACTCTCTATCCCTCTCCCTTCCTCTCTGTAAAAAATCAATAAAATATATTTGAAAAAAAAAAGAAAAATGCTGACAATATTAAGTGCTAGTGAGAATGGGGAGCAACTGCATCTCTTACAAGTTACTGGTAGGAGTGAAAACGGTACAGTCACTCTAGAAAAGAGTTGGGGAGTCTTTTTAAAAACTAAACATACAACTCCCATATGACCTGGACATCGTGCTCCCGGGAATTCATCCTGTAGAAATGAAAATGTATCCACACAAAAGCCTATAGACAAATGTTCACAGCAGCTCTATTTATAACAGGCAAAATTCTAGGAAGAGAGAACATATTCAGTGGTTAGGGTTGGAGGAAGGATCTGACTAGTACAAAGGAGGGACACAGGTGGGCCAGTTCTGCATTCTGACTACAGTCACAGTTACCGGAATCTATACAAATCTATACAAAGGATACAATTTCATAGTCACACACACACACACACACACACAGTGCATGCAAACACTGATGAAAATATGCAACTACCATCTGACCTTCTGACTCAGCATTTGCACTTCTGGGCATGCATCCCAGAGAAAAGGAAACCTATGTCCACACAAAAACCTACACACACATGCGCACAGCAGCTTTATCTGCAGTAGCCAAAAATATAATCACACGAATGTCCTTCAACAGGTAAGTGACTAATCAAATCGTGACACATACATACCATAAAATACTACTCAGTAATAAAATGGGCAAACTAAACACAATTTGGATGAATAGCCAGGGAATTTTGAGGCGGGACGGGGGGGGGGGGGGGTTGGGGAGCCAATTCCAAAAGGTTTAATGTGGTAAGATTCTATTTATGTAACATTCCAGAAAGGACAAAATCATAGAAATGGACAACAGATCAACAGTCATAACAGGTTAGGGTTGGGGTGAGGGAGCGGCAGGAAGGTAAGTGTGGTTACAAATGGGCAAGAATTGTCAATATCTGTTCATTGACTGTTGTAGTGGGTAAATGAATCTACGCAGGTGATAAAATTGTATAGCACTTAATTCACAACTGAGCACCAGTAAAACTAAAGAAATGTGATTAAGGTCAGTGGATTGTATAAATGTTAATGGCTTGCTTGTAATATACCATCACTTTGCAAAATCTTACCATTTGGAGAAAGCGGACAAAGTGTACAAGATGTATGTCTTTATTATGTCTTACAACTGCATGTCAACCTAAATTCTCTCAATAGAAATTTCAATGAAAAAAATGGGTGAAAGCAAAAAAAAAAAGATTTGTAGTTTAGTTGATAATATTGTGTCAATGCCCATTTCCTGGTTTTAAAACCAGAAATGTACAATGGTGTGAAGAGTACTTGTGAGCACATTGTTTTTTGCAATGCCTTGTGTCTTAAGGTATTAAGAAAAGTCAAAATGGTTATATTAATATAAGACATAGTAAACTTCAGAATAAAGAAAATTGCCAATGATAAAAGGGTACATTATATAATGATACAGGATCAATTCATTAAGTGAGCATAATTCTAAATGAATAAACACCTAACAATAGAATTTCAAAATAGTTAAAAGAAAAAGCTGGTGAATCTGAAAGGTGAAATAGACAAATCCACAATTACATATGGAGACCTCAGTATTCTTTCAGTAATATACAGAATTATTAGGCAGAATATCAGCAACGATACAGAAAAACCGAACTATGCCATCAACCAATTGGATATAATTGACATTTATGTAGAATATTCTACCTGGCGACAGTGAAAATGACAACAAAACATTCTTTTGAAGGACACATGTAACAGTCACTAAGATAGATCATGCTCCTGGGTTATAAACAAACCTCAATACATTTAAAGTAATTAAAATCATATAACATTTTCAGAGCACGAAAGAATTAAACTAGAAACCAATAATGGAAAGGAAACAGAAACATCTCTAAACATTGGAAATTAAACAAAATACTTGTAAATAACCCATGGATCAAAGAAGATGATTCAAGGGAAATTAGAAAAATATTTTAAAGAAATTAACCCTGCTGGATAGCTCAGTTGGTTTGAGTGTTGTCCCCATACTCCAAGGTTGTGTGTCTAGTACATGGTTGAGGCATATTCAGGAGTCAACCAGTGAGTGCAAGGATAGGTGGAACAACAAATTGAAATCTCTCACTCTCAATAAATAAAAAATTTTTTAAAAAATATAATAAAATTTGTGCAGTGCAGCTAAGCAGTGGCTTATAGCATTAGATGCTTATATTAGAACTGAAGATAGGACTCAAATCAATAATCTACATTTGCATTTTAGGAAAGTCAAAAGAACAAATATCAATGAGAAAAATCATACTGAAAACTATGGTGTTTTTGTTTTTTTTTTCAAAAAGATCAATGAACTTGATAAACCTCTACCACGAATGGCAAAGAAAAATAAAAATCAGGAACGAAAGAGAGGCTATCACAACAGACACTACACACATTAAGAGGATATTAAGGTAATAATATGAAAAATGCTGTACATATAAATCAACAACTTAGATGAAAGGGATCAATTACTCCAAAACCAAACACCAATCTCTACCTAAAATAAAATAATCTAAATAGTCCTTGAGTATTAAATACATTGAAACCATAGTTTAAAAAACAATTCAAAACAATATGCACAGATGGTTGTATTAGTAAATTCTACAAATATTTAAATAAGAAATAACACCAGTTATCTACATAATCTCTCCTTGAAAACAGGAGACACTTCCCAACTCATTATATGAAGCTAGCATTACCCTGATACCAAAATCCAAGTGTATAAAATACAAAACATAACAGATCAATATCCCTCATGAACAAAATTAGTAAGAGAAATCCAGCAATTTGTAAAGATAATAATATACCATAACCACGTACGGTTTATCTCATGAATGAAAAGCTGGCTCAATATTTGGAAATGAATCAGTTTAGTAATCCACTATGTCAGCGATTTTCAACTGGTGTGCCACAGAACTTTTTTTTTTTAATATATTTTTATTGATTTCAGAGAGGAAGAGAGAGGATGAGAGAGACAGAGACATCAATGATGAGAGAGAATCATTGATTGGCTGCCTCCTGCAGGCCCCACACTGGGGATCGAGCCCACAACCCGGGCATGTGCCCTTGACAGGAATCAAACCTGGGACCTTTCAGTCTGCAGGCTGATGCTCTATCCACTAAGCCAAACCTGCTAGGGCATCCACAGAACTTTTAAATCATGCAATACCTGACTATTTAGTCAGGGACACTGACCTCTTTTCCCTCAGATTGTCAAATTTAAAAAAAAAAAATGACAACAGCTGCTCAGTGTGAAGGAATCAAAATTATACTTATTTTTGTCAGGTTGGCAAAAAAAAATGTAACATTTTTGGTGTACTGCAGAATTTTAGTAATTAGCTTTTGTGTGCCACGAAATGAAAAAGGTTGAAAATTGCTCTACCATTATTAACTGTCTAAAACAAGGGATGGCAAACTATAGCCAGTGGGCCAAATTTAGCCAACTGCTTTTTAAGGCCTGCAGGCACAATCACTCTGAGCCATGGAGACCAAGCCAGGGTATCTTTTTTACCCTTGTTGCCCTCCCGACTCCCAGAGCCTGCCTCCCTGGCTGGCGGTTGTGTCTCAGTGTGAGAAATGCTCACCTGTCCAAATTAAAACAATGGCCTCAGAGACAGAAGTATGGCGAAAACGAGACCTTTAATATGTTCTCGAGAGCGGGTGTCTGTGGGCAGGAGGCACACAGGGAGTAGCGATCACAGGCTATTTATCCTTTAGGTGCAAGAGTCCTCCTCCAGTTCCTCATTGGCTGAGTACTATGGGGTTACTAGTTTCCTGATACATTGCCTAGGTCTTACTGTCGCCTATGGGTTATTTTTGAAAAATGGCCTGAGGCCTTTTCTAGTTGTCTCCACCTCCCCGTCCAGTTGAGGCCTGCACCTCGGGGTTTCCACCACCATGCTGGCTCCTGTACACATCCAACTGAAAAGGAAAAGTTGTAGGGCTACTGGCAGCCTTGGAGCCTGGACCCAAGACCACAACCGCAAGAGGCTGCGCCGCGAGGAAAAAGCAGTGTGGTGCAGGGGGGAGAGAAAGCAGCGGTTTCATTGTTGTTTTTGTTTTGTATTCGTTTTTATTCTCTAAACCCAGAACACGGGACTTTTCAGTTGCAATCACTTCAGTGCAGGGAGGGAGGCAGGGACTTGAGGCGCCTGAGGAGAGGCAGGGGAGGGAAGCAGGGCAGGGAGACGTGGCCAGGGGTCATCAACAAATCAAACAACGCCAAGTACTGGTGAGGTTGTGGAGAAAAGGGAACCCTAGTACACGGCTGGTGGGAATGCAGACTGGTGCAGCCACTGTGGAAAACAGTATGGAGTTTCCTCAAAAAAGTAAAAATAGAACTCCCATTTGACCTAGTCACCCCACTTCTAGGAATATATCCTAAGAAACTTGGAATGCTCATCAGAAAGAATAGATGCACCCCTATGTCCATAGCAGCGCAATTTACCATAGCTAAGACTTGGAAACAGCCTAAGTGCCCATCAACTGATGAGTGGATAAAAAAATTATGGTATATTTACACAATGGAATATTAAGTGGCAATAAAAAAGAACTCTTACCATTTGCAACTGTGTGGGTGGACCAGGAAAATATTATGCTTAGTGAAATAAGCCAGTCAGAGAAAGATTAAGGATCACATGATTGCACTCATATGTGGAATCTAATGAACCAAATAACTTATGATCAAAAATAGACCCGAAGTCATAGAAGCATGAACAGACTATTGAACCTCAGAGGGAAGGCAGGGGAGGGTGGGTGGGAAGAGAACAACCAATGAACTTGTATGCATATATGCATAAGCCTTGGACACAGACAATGGCGTGGTAAGGGCCTTGGGAGTGGGGAGAGGATGGGAGTGGGCTGGAGTACGTAAATGGGGGGAAAAGGAGGATCTGTGTAATACTTTCAACAATAAAGATTTTATGTAAAAAAAACACTTAAAATAAAATATTGTTTGTCTATAGTGGTATTGTTTGTATTAGTGCTTTAAATTATTTTGCTTGTTTAAAACTCTCAGAAAAATTTTAAGTCAAGTTTACCTCTGAAAATTTTTTAAGAACCTTCAAAAATGCTGATACATTATTAAAATGGCAAATCACAACTCACAGTAACGCTATAAATACTTGTGTTTGCATATGATATAATTAGGAAAAAATGCCATGTCTGTATGTGTCTGAAAGGGACAATGGAGGTTCAGAAACAACTGCTTTTGAAGTGTTTGGAAAGGGGATGTTCTAAGGTTAACAGGACATTGGTTCTTTAAATAAATTTCCTATTAGTGGGTTGGAATGAGAAAATGTGGAAATCAACTCAACCGGAAGGGAAGAGGGGAGAGAATCACAGAAGAATTGATCCAGATTCATTTTCAGCCAGGCCTCCGTCCTCACCCACCTGTCCTGTTTTAAATCAGGCACACCAATAAATCCTCTTTTTGTTTCTGCTTGTTTGGCTTGGTTTTCTATTTCTTACAATTGAAACTATCCTGGTATAAACAACCCTGAGCTCTAGCAGGCCACCCTATTGTCTCCTAATGACAAAGCTGAGCATCATTGGCCCTGGGTTTCTGATGGTGACATAAAACTTGACTTATGGCGAAAATCGCGTTAGGTTGCACCGTAGGAAAGGATCTCTGATGTAACCTGAGGACCTACTGTAGTTATTCTATTTGTAATGGGTATTCTTCTCCATCAAGTTAGACATTTCCAGGCACCTTCTACTTGTTAGGCAGTGGTTTGAGGTCATGGTCATTTAGCAGGAAATAAACTTCCTGATCCCATAGAGCAGTGGTTCTCAACCTTCCTAATGCCGCGACCCTTTAATACAGTTCCTCATGTTGTGGTGACGCCCAATTTCATTGTTACAAATTGAACATAATGAAAGCATAGTGATTAATCACAAGAACAATGTGTAATTATATATGTGTTTTCCGATGGTCTTAGGCGACCCCTGTGAAAGGGTCGTTTGACCCCCAAAGGGGTCGCAACCCACAGGTTGAGAACCGCTGCCATAGAGCTTACGCTCTCATGGACATGGATTTCCATCATTTTACCTTTGCTAAGGTCCTGGTCTTTATTTTTAATGCCTCTATCCTATGCAGATTTTAGTGAAAGTGGAGGTTCTGATAAACAAACAGTATCACTCTTATAGGATTTCTCTGGGGTGCATTCTCTTAAGAACTGACATTTTAAGCTCTGCTAGAATACTGACCACATTCATGTAACCAAGAGGTTTCTTCCAATGGGATGCAGATGACTGTAAAAAAAAAACACCCAACTCATGCCTGAATTCTTAAAACAAAACTTTCTATATCTAATCTCTGCAGTGTAGATTATCTGATGGAAGTCCGAAGTCTAAGTTCTGAAGAACACTGTTATCACACTCATCACTTGTAGTGGACATATCTCCATTATATATACTCTGATGAACCTGAAGACTTGAGGTCTGACTGGAGCCTGACCCATACACAGCACATTTGCAGGATTTTTCCCCATTGTGCACTTGTTGATGTTCTTGAAGACGTGAACTGTGACTAAAGCCTGTCCCACATGTCTCACATTTCCATGGCTTCTTCCCACTGTGAACTTGCTGATGAACTTGAAGACTTGAGGTCTGACTGAAGATCTTCCACACATAGCACATTTGTAGGGTTTTGCTCCTGTGTGGATCCTCTGATGAACATGAAGACACAAACTCTTCATAAAGCCTTTCTCACACTCTTCACATTAGTCGGACTTCTTGGCAGTGTGGACTCGCTCATGGTCTTGAAGATGTAACCTCCAACTGAAGCTCTTTCCACACAGCACATTTGTAGGATTTGTCTCCTCTATGGACTCGCTGATGGGCTTGAAGATGTGAACTCCGCCTGAAGCTCTTCCCACACACAGAACATTTATAGGGTTTCTCGCCTGTGTGGACTCGCTCATGGTCTTGAAGATGTGAACTCCAACTGAAGCTCTTCCCACACACAGCACATTTGTAGGGTCTCTCCCTAGTGTGGACGCGCTGATGAGCTTGGAGACTTGAGATTCGACTGAAGCTCTTCCCACACACAGCACAATTGAAGGGTTTCTCTCCTGTGTGGATCCTCTGGTGAACATGAAGACACGAGCTCCACATGAAGCCTTTCCCACACTCATCACATTTGTAGGTTTTCTCACCAGTGTGCACACGCTGATGGTACTGAAGCTGTGAGTTCCAACTGAAGCTATTCCCACACATACCACATTGGTAGGGTTTCTCTCCAGTGTGGACTCGCTGATGAACTTGAAGATTTGAACTCCGACTGAAGCTCTTATCACACACAGAACATTTGTAGGGTTTCTCTCCAGTGTGAACTCGCTGATGGGCTTGAAGATGTGCACTCCGACTGAAGCTCTTACCACACACAGCACATTTGTACAGTGCGTCTCCTGTGTGCACTCGCTGATGGTCTTGAAGAAGTGAACTCTGACTGAAGCCCTTCCCACATGCAGCACATTTGTAGGGTTTTTCTCCTGTGTGGATTCGTTGGTGAGATTGAAGAGTTGAGGTATGACTGAAGCTCTTACCACACACAGCACAATTGTAGGGTTTCTCTCCAGTGTGTACTCGCTGATGGACTTGAAGTTGTGAACTCCGACTGAAGCACTTACCACACACAGCACATCTGTAGGGTGTGTCTCCTGTGTGGACTCGCTCATGGGCTTGAAGATATGAACTCCGACTTAAGCCCTTCCCACAAACACCACATTTGTAGGGTTTCTCTCCTGTGTGGATTCTCCGATGAACATGAAGACATGAGCTCCACATGAAGCCTTTCCCACACTCTTCACATTTGTAGGGTTTCTCTCCCGTGTTGACTCTCTGATGGATTTGCAA
Organism: Myotis lucifugus; assembly: GCF_000147115.1. Taxonomy (NCBI): domain Eukaryota; kingdom Metazoa; phylum Chordata; class Mammalia; order Chiroptera; family Vespertilionidae; genus Myotis; species Myotis lucifugus. Next base: position 47,098 of record NW_005871450.1, on the reverse strand, counting down.
ATGTGAGTTTTGACTGAAGTCCTCACCACACTCATCATTCCTATTGCATTTCTCTTCTGTGGAAATACTTTGATGAGTGCAAAGCATTGAACTATAACTGACACCCTCCCCACACTCACTATAAATACGGGGTTTTGCTCCTCGGTGCAACTGCTGATGAACTTCAAGACTGGACCCAAGGCCTTTTCTATTCTCATCAGAGGTTTGCTTTCCTGAGCTGATTACACTATGGTGGAATGATTTCTTCATGAAGTCTTTCCCACAATTCTTGTGGCTACAGGACTTCACGCCTTTCTGTACTTCCTGATCATCATCGTGGTCATGAGAGGTCCTTCTCGTAACACAATGATCACGCTTGTACAGTTTACATCTTCCATCAGTCTGCTGACACCTGCTCTGATAATTCTGTGACTCTCTGAGATACATTTTCTTCCAGAAATTCCTGTTGGTCTTCATTGGAAACTCTTGAGTTTTTATACCATTAGAACTTTTAACTTTCCCTGGAAACTTAATTGTACAGTTCTCATCTTCAGAAACTTGAGTAGTTTCTCCAGCCCACAACTGAAAGGAGGAATCACCTTGTTTGGGCAAATCAGACGTCTTGCCTTGAAGATTTTTTATCAAGTCTTGATTTCTGGTTAACTTGCTTATAAGTTGTTCCCATATTTGCCAGCACACAAGGTCTTCATGGAAAAGATACCTTAATCCAACTTCTTGAAGAGTTTCTATCTCATTTTGATTCCAGTGTCCTGGAAGGATAAAGAGAATTCAGAAATGAAAATGAAGACCAATGAACGTCTGTTCAGAGATTACAAATATTTCTCAGGTTAACTACTTTGGGAGACCATATTCAATCAGCTGGACTTTGTCATTGGCTTTTTCATGCCTATGAAAACAACAAAATGTTGAATAGGCAACTAACTGCTAAGTGTTAAGGAGAATCGTTTGGAACTATACCAAGACTTACATATGAAGTCAAAATGAGAAATCTGTGGCTACAGACCAGGGGATTTTCTCAGCAAAAGGGAAAATATATAATATTCAACTGGTGGACATTATAACTGGAAAAAGCAAGAAAATTCATTCCCATAACTGACACATCTTATGCGAGTAAAAATCCTATGATAACTGTTGTCACTTAATTTGGCTAAATTTTATGATAAATGTAAATGGCTAACATTATCTTCTAGGTTTTGTATATACAAGAAGGTGCTGTGGTAGCCAGCATACAGGACGGTTCCCAATGATCCTGCCTCCTGACATCCATCTCCTATCAAATCCTTTCCCACATATATCAGGATTGGTCTGTGAAGGCAATAGAATATGGCAGAAGTGAAAGTACATCACTTCCAAGGTTAGCTCATAGAAGACTTTGTGGTTTCTGCTTTCCACTCTCTTAGGTGTAAGTAGTTGGGGGAAACCAGCTGCCATGTTTGAGGAGACTCAGGAACTCAAGGGAGAGGCCCACTGGCAAGGAACTGAGACCTTCTGTCAACAACCATGTAAATGAGTCCATCTGGGAATTCAATACTTCATTAAGCCTTCAAAGGCCTGAAGCTCTGCTGGACTCCTTGACAGCAACTTTATGAGATCCGGACCCTTATCATCCAACTATGCTGCCACAGATTCCTGACTCACAGAAGTATAAATAAATGCTTGTTGTTGTGAGCTGCTAAGTTTAAGAGTAGTTTGTGATACAGGTATAAGTAGCTAATACAAGTACCATAAAAATTATAATTAGGTTAGAAATTCATCAGAAGAGGAGTAATGTTCTGAGATAATCATTTTGCCACACTGTTTTTCCTCCACTTGTGAGCTGTCTCCAGGAGGAGTGAAAACAATGCGATCCACCTAGCACCATTCTCAGTGAGCTTTTGTTTATAAGAATCCTTAAGGGAGAAGAAACCCTTTAGTTTGTGTACCTGTGGAGTGAAAATAGACCTCTGTTAGGACATTCTTCATGGATGGAGCAGGGCAATTAGATGGACAATATGTAAAATCTTGGGATATTTTGATATTGCCAAAAAGAACTTTTTAAAAAATATATTTTTATTGATTTTAGAGAGGTAGGGAGAGGGCGAGAGAGATAGAAACATCAATGATGAGAGAGAACCACGATCAGTTGACTCCTGCATGCCCCCTACTAGGGATCGAGCCTGGAACCTGGGTATTTGCCCCTGACTGAAATCGAACCTGGGATCCATCAGTCCACAGGCCAACGCTCTATTCACTGAGCCAAACCGGCCAGGGCCAAAAAGAACTTTTAATAAGGGAGATGGAGTTGAATATGCTATAAGTTTTGCTCAGCTTCCTGAGAGGTGTGTCAATTTGTCAAAATTCATCAAATTGAGTGCTTAGGTGTGCATATGGAAATGTTACTTCAATAAAAAAAGTTAAACAAATAAGAAGTCATTTCAGTCCCTGAAAATTCATGGAGGTATAAGTTTATAATCTATGCAGTTTTCTGTTTATCTACACTAATAAAAGAGAAACATACAAATTAGTGTCACTCTGCTACGCCCACCAGCCAATCAGAGCGACTATGCAAATTAACCCAACAAAAAATGGCAGTTAATTTGCATATGCAGGTGTGGAGTGAAGACTGAAGGCTCTAGCCTGAGTGAAGACTGAAGACTGAAGAGGCTTGGCTTCTCCGCTGTGGCCAGACCAAAGGCCTGGATCCTGGGTGCCGGAGGAAAACCAGTGCCAGCAGCCAGGAGAAGGAAGGCCTATTGCGCGAATCTTCGTACAACTGGCTTCTAGTGTTTCAATAAGATGTTAGCCCCAAATTTAAAAATAGTAGTAAAGATTTGTTCAAGAAGGCAAAGCAGCCCTGGTTGGGTAGCTCAGTTGATGGGTTTGAATCCTGGTGAGGACACATACAAGAATCAACCACTGAATGCCTAAACAAGGGGAACAGAAAATTGATGGTTTTCTCTCTTTCCCACTCTCTCTCTCTCTCCTTCTTCTCTTTCTAAAATCAATCCTATATAATAAAAGCCTAATATGCTAAGTGTCTGGTTGCCTGTTCAACCAGTCAAAGCGTAATATGCTAATGATATGCTAAGGCCACTCAACCGCTTGCTATGATGTGCACTGACCACCAGGGGGTAGACAGTTAACTGGTTGACCAGTCACTATGACATGCTCTGACCACCAGGAGCAGATGCTCTGACCGGTAGGTTAGCTTGTTGCTGGAGTCCGGCCAATCAGGACTGAGTGAGATGGGCTGGACACGCCCTGGGGCCCTCCTGTGGTCCCTCTCCTGCTGGCCAACCTCCCACGTCCCTCCCTGGCCCTGATCATGCACTGGTGGGGTCCCTTGGCCTGGCCTGCGCCCTCTCGCAATCTGGGGCCCCTCGGGGGATGTCAGAGAGCTGGTTTTGGCCCAATCCCGCAGGCCAGGCGAGGGACCCCACTGATGCACAAATTTGTACACTGGGCCTCTAGTCAATCAATACATTAGAAAAGAATTTCCTTCCTTAAAAAAAAAATTTAAAGGCAAAGCAGCTGGGAAGTTACCTGGTAAGAAATAGACAGCTGTCGTAACTGGGATGGTAATTCCAAGGCGGGTATGTACAGAAAAATAAGAGAGCGAGTCAAATGGAGACTGCATCACACTTCCTGACTGTGAGACCGTCACCCAGCACAAAGACACAAGAACAGAAAAGATAAAAGGACTGAGCAGACACTTCCCCACTACTCACCGCAGGCAGGGCCTCGTCTACGAGAAAAGCAGCTAGAATTTCCAGGTGTTTTTTTGTTTGTTGTCTGATTTACTTTTTGATTTTTGGTGCTTACATCCAATAGGGATGACTGTGATTGTTGTATTTTAGGCAGGGTTTACCTGAGGGATATGCAAAGTAAAGATAAACGAAGGACGCCTGGCCCGTGTGGCTCAGTGGTTGAGTGTCAACCCGTGAACCACAAGGTCATGGTTCGATTCCTGGTCAGGCACATGCCCGGGTTGTGGGCTTCATCCCCAGCAGGGGGTGTGCAGGCGGCAGCTGATCAATGTTTTCCTCTCATCATTGATGTTTCTATCTCTCCCTCCCTCTTCCTTCCTCTATGAAAAATATATGTGTGAAAAAAAAAAGATGACTGAAGGAAGAAGGAAGTGAAGAAATGAAGGGGAGGGAAGGAGGAGAGAGGATGGTAGGCAGAGAGGATGTCACCGGGCAAATGGATGGGCCACTGCTCACAATGATCAGACTTTCCTGATTTACTCACAATTTTGGTTACACTCTCTGAGGTTCCGACAAGGAGCTATGCTGACTCTATTCTATTTTGTTCAGTACAATAAAGATGTAACTAAAGCCGTAACCGGTTTGGCTCAGTGGATAGAGCGTCGGCCAGGTTCGATTCCGGTCAAGGGCATGTACCTTGGTTGCGGGCACATCCCCAGGAGGAGGTGTGCAGGAGGCAGCTGGTCGATGTTTCTCTCTCATTGATGTTTCTAACTCTCTATCTCTCTCCCTTCCTCTCTGTAAAAAATCAAAAAAATATATATATTTTTTAAAAAGATGTAACTAAACAACTGATTTTAAATGCCACCAAGATGTCCCTACTGCAATCTTCAAAAAAAAAAAAAAAAAAAGGAAAGGTACAGACAGGATATCTCACAGGACTTAGGAAACTGAGATCCCAAGTTTGGGGACACATTTCAAGAGTCCCAAAGTCTTAAACATTTGAAGTCAAAATACTCCTGGGAGCTGACATTCAGCGTCAGAGGGCGCCCGTCCTCACCCACTGAGACCAGGTTCCGGAAGTTCTCCAGCATCACGTCTGGGTCCAGCAGCCCCAGCTCCTCCTCCGTGAAGACCACGGCCACGTCCTGGAACGTCACCGCCTCGTCCTGGAACGTCACCGCCTCCTACAACACCGAACACAGGAAACCTCAACTTTATGACCAATGGGCAGGGGGAGAGGGCAGCACTGAGGGGCAGAGGGGGTGGGGGGAAGTTGTCCTGGATTCTGCCGGCCCCGAGTCTACTTTAAGGACCTTCCCCCTCTTCTCAACCCAGCACGTCAATTTCATACACTAATTTTCCAGTCCCATCCAAAGTGTGTGCAATTAACAATCTCTGTTCATTTCACTTGGTGTCATCTGTATTTCTACGGAAAGCCCCTTGAACTGTAAGTCTTGACTCATGAAATAGTACATTTCATACAGTGATTAATACTATTCAATTGTTCCGAAATGTTAGGTCAATTTACTCCCAACTGGGTCTGACAGCCTTTCTCTCTCCTTTCTCACTCACACGTCCACTAAGCCTGGGTTGTGTCACTTGGTTACAACCTGACCTACCAACAGGTCACCCTTCCTGAGGAGCAATGAAATTGGCCCTCCGGCCCTAACCGGTTTGGCTCAGTAGAGGGTTGGCCTGCAGACTCAAGGGTCCCAGGTTCGATTCTGGTCAAGGGCATGCACCTTGCTTGAGGGCACATCCCCAGTAGGGAGTGTGCAAGAGGCAGCTGATCAATGTTTCTCTCTCATTGATGTTTCTAACTCTCTATCCCTCTCCCTTCCTCTCTGTAAAAATCAATAACATATATTAAAAAAAAATTGGTCCTCTGTACTCTCAAGGCACATGCCACCTACCTATGACACTATTGATGGCGGCATTCAAAGGGACCATGTTCATGCCAGAACACCTCAGTTTAAATCCCAACGCGTGTCCCTCCCAAGCTGCATGACTTCAGACGGACAAATGCCTGAATCTATTTCCTCATCTGTACGATGGTACTCATACCAGAGGTACAGGGTGGCCCATAAGTCACATTACCGTTTAAAAATGCCATAACTCTTTTGGCAGTGATTTTAAAAATTTGTTTTAGATTTTAAAAATGTGTTTTGTGGAAATCTATTATGGAAAAATTCACGATGGAACAACGCGTAAAAATCATTGAATTTTATTCCGGAAATCAGCGCTCCATTGTTCTAACACAGAGAGCAAGCACGCACCATTTCCATGTCAGGAGTCCACCCACAGCGTCAGCCATACAGCACTTTGCTCAACGTTTGCAGCAGCAGGTTCTGTTAGTGATCTCCGCAAGCCAGGAGGTCATGTTTGGTACCTAACACAACAGGATTTCGTGCGGCAGTGCCTTCAGGAAGAACCAAGAACGTCCACTCGAGGACGTTCTGGCAAACTTGGAGTCTCACAGACTTTGCTGCAGCACATGCAAACGAATTTACACATGGACTGCCCTGCCGGTGTGGCTCCGTGGTTGAGCACAGACCTATGAGCCAAGAGGTCACTGGTTCGATTCCCGGTCGGTGCTCTTTGAAACGACTTTTTAAAAACCTTAAATCAGGGTTTTTTCCCCCTCCCTGGCTGCTTGAAGATGAACTTTCATCATGAATGACACAGTAACTATCTGGACCAGGAAGTTCATGACCAACAGACTACTTCGGCGGAAGCAAATGGTCATTGAAGTCCTTCACCCAGGAAGGCAACAGTACCCAGGGCAGAAATTCGGGAAAAACTAGCCAAAATGGGTAAGACCACACCTGATGTCATCTTTGTGTTTGGATTCAAAATCCACTTTGGTGGGGACAAGACCACTGGCTTTGGCATGATTTTTGACTCCTTGGATTACGCAAAGAAAAAGGAACCCAAACATAGACTTGTAAGACACGGCCTATATGAGAAGAAGACGACCTCAAGAAAACAGAGACAGGAACGCAAGAGCAGAACAAAGGAAGTCAGGGGGACTGCAAGGCCAATGCTGGTGCTGGCAGAAAGGAGTCAAGATTCCTGTGACTTTATCTGTGGTCACTGTGCAGGTTTTTCATGAGAGGATTAATAAACTAAACTTTTATGTTTAAAAAAACCCCCACAAAAACCTTAAACCACATAAATACATAGAAATAGGAAACTTTTTAAGAAACATTAATTTATTGAAATAAGATGTAGTCATTAAAGATGCAGGGGAGAGAGACTTCTGATTGTGGCTAGAACAGGGGAACTGGTACCGAACATTCCCTCTTATCACAAGTAATTGCTGCTAGTATTAGTGGAGAGAAATGGTGCGCCTGCGCATAAGGTTCGTAAGGGAAATGAATGCAACACGATTATAGTAATTAGTCATTAACACACGTTGTAGTTCGTTATTAATAATTATGTGCAACAGGATATTGTAAAAATTAAGTTACGAAAATTTTATTAAAATGTTTCTTAAATACTGTTATATTGGCTGGGCCGCAAAAATATTCGTTGTGGGCTGCGAGTTTGACATGCTTACTGTACACGATTAGTACTTCTATCCTAAACTGTTCTAGCAGTCCTAGCCATGCAATAAGAGAAGAAAAAGAAGTCAACACAATGGGAATGGGGATGGGAATGGAAGGACAAATCTTTACTTACCATCAATGCAGAAAAATCTGTGACATACAAAATGTAACTAGAACTAACAGGCAAATTTAGTAAAGTCAAGATACAAATATCAATTAAATAGAAACTGAATTTCAAAAACAATATCATTTAGAATAGCCAATCCAAAACATCACTTAGGGATGAATATAACAAAATATGTATAAGAAATCTATACATTCTAAACCATAAAACATGGCAGAGAAAGGAAATAAGACTCAAATAAATGAAAAAAGTGGTAAATGAAAGGTCTAAATGTTCATGGGTCAGAGGGACTTGTATCCAAAATCTAAAAAGAACTAGTAAGAACACAACTTAATTTAAAAATTGAACAGGAGAGCTGAACAAACAATTCCAAAAGAGGATATACAAATGGTCAAAAAGAAAACGAGATATTCAAAATCCTCAGGCATCAGGGAAATGCAAATGAAAATCGCACTGATGAAAAAAAGGAAGAAAATACCACTATACGTCTGCCATTACAACAGCTAAATTAAAAGGTGGAAAATATCTAACACTGGACATGATGTGGAGGCAACCAGAACTCTCACATGTTGCTGGTGAGAACGTGAAATATACAACCACAGTGGAGACTGATTTGGCAGTTTCTTTAAAAAGCTAAGCATATGACCCAGAGATTCGCCCGCTAATTATTTATCAAAAAAAGAAAGAAAACCGGTGTTCATCCAAAAGTCTAGTACACAAGTCCTCATAGAACTTGATTAACAACTAGGAGCCCAGCACGCGAAATCGTGCGGCCCACCCACCCGCCCGCTGCCCTGCCTTGACACCTAAACCTCTCCACGCAGAGCTCCAGCGCGCCTGACCCAGCACACCCGCCCCGCCAACCTCTGGCCTTCTCTGGCCCCTTCAAGCCCCACCCTCATTCCCTCGAGTTGCCTCGTGCTGGTCCCACCTTCTCCAGGTGCCTCCCCGCTTCCCGCTCTGTCTCCGGAGCAACGCAGCGGCTCTGCCCTGTCATGGCGCCGGAGGAGAGCGTGGAAACCTCCCGCCTGCTGTGCTGTGCTCCTCCCCCAGGCAGGTGAGCAGTGGGGTGCTCTGACTGCGAGCAGTGGGTAGTGAAGGTCTGGTGAGGGGGGCGCTACAGGCTCTCATCCCCGCTGGCCCGGGCACGGGCCTCCTCCGGGCACCTCCCTGCTTCCACCCCATCTCCGTCCCGCCCGCACACGCAGGCAGCCTCCTCCTTAGTGGTCATGACTGTGACACCCTTAGGACCAATTAGCATATTACCTCTTTAGATAGATAGATAGATAGATAGCCAAAAACTAAGAACAGGTGATTGGATAACCAGATTGTGGTATATACCCATACAATGTAATACTATGCAGCAATAAAAACTATTGATATGTGTTCAAAACCATAATGATGAACAAATGAAGCAAGACATGCTGTATAATTCCATTTATATGAACTTTAGGAAAGATTAATCTGTCGTGACATAAAGTTAATCAGTGTTGTCTACAGCCAGGGGTGTGGCAAGGGGCACGAGGGAACCTTTCGTGGTGATGCAATATGTAAAGAGCTCCTTCATTTAACAATAAAAATTAGAAGCCCATTTTTAAATTATATTTCGTTTTTTAAAAGCCGATGCAAAAGTGTTATAAATAAAAATGAAATTTTTTCAGAGGCACAGTGGAGTGTATGGTATGCTTGTTTGTAGCTTCTGAAGTTCACACACAAAAAATAGAAACCTTCTGAACGAGTATATAAAAGAATGCCGAATCACAAAAAACTCAAGTGATAACATTAAGTGAAAACATAAAATTGAAAATTGTTCATATGCTCTGGCTGTAATTATATAAAATACAGCCTAGGGGAAAACAGCTGGCGTAGCAGTGTAGTAATGTGGCTTTTAATTTTTTATATTTTATTGATTTTTTTACAGAGAGGAAGGGAGAGGGATAGAGAGTTAGAAACATTGATAGGAGAGAATCATCAATCAGCTGCCTCCTGCACACCTCCTACTAGGGATGTGCCCACAACCAAGGTACATGCCCTTGACCGGAATCGAACCTGGGACCTTTCAGCCGCAGGCCGACACTCTATCCACTGAGCCAAACCGGTTAGGGCAAGTAATGTGGCTTTTAAAACGTTTTTTTATATCTATGAATCTCTGCATCAGTATTTGTGAAATGAAGACGGTAAAATAAAACCAAAACAAAGACAGAACCAATATAAAAGGCCAGCTAGTCACTGGCACATAACAAACACCTGTCTTTTATCCTTCCCAAGGAAGAGAAAGATGCTGTGTCTAACCTTTGAGAAGAGATCTTTAAGAGATCAAAATCAAAATTCAACTCACCTGGGACTTGGCCATTTTCTCCTGCTCCTTCTGGAGAAGCACAGAACCCTGGGAAGGCAGAAGTGGCAAAGGAGAAAGAAGCCATGAGACACAGGCCCTGGCACATACGGCTGCTCTGTGTGAGTTTTAAAAAGTGACCCCCTCCTTCGGCCCATAGCAGTAGCCTCTCAGCCAGGGGCCCTAGTGCATTGAACTACCTGCCCGGCTCCAAGAAGTAAGGCTAATAGTACAGAGTAAAGCGTCCTTGCTCTCATCCTGGGGACCGTGGGAAATGAAAGGCCCTGGAATGTACTGGGCATGACCACAGAGTAAAACTCAGAGGCCAACAGGTCTGGGTGGGGCATATCGCCAGGACCCCACTAATGATCCTTCTGACCCACTAGCCCTTTGTGCCTATTCCACATCCATCAAGTGGGGATCGTACCATTGTCTAGCTCACAGCTTTGTCAATACATTCAAATACGCATGCAATGCCTGAGAGCTACTCATGTTCATGGGCCTTCCTACTTCCGGCAGAAGGACTGTGGCAGGAATGAGAGCAACACATCCGCTTCTCAAAGCCTGGAAGCAGTTCCCTATATAACATCCAATTCCATGCACTGGCCCTACATTTGCTGCACTCTCCTGCTCTGCTCAGTAAAGGAGCTTTGCAAGGAGACCTGACATTTCACAGTATTTAGTGAGAGAAAGCAAGTGGGGTCTGGGGCGTCTGGCTAGCTGGCCACCTGCCAATCACCTGCCCGCCGTCTGCCAGCCACTCTGAGAAGCCCTCCATCACCTGGGCACGTTGGGGGATAATTAGAGGGTAAACAACCATTTTGCCTATGACAGTGGTTCTCAACCTTGGCTGCACATGAGAATCACCTGGGAATCTTTTTTAAATCCTGATTTGTGGGCCTCATCCTCCGGAAATTCTGTTTCTTTGTTATGGGGTGGGGCCACAACATTAGTAACAAAGAAACAGAATTTCCAGAGGATGAGGCCCAGAAATCAGGATTTTAACAAGATTCCCAGGTGATTCTAATGTGCCGCCAAGGTTGAGAACCACTGGCCTATGAGATCATTACCACATCTTTTAATCCTTAGAATCTAGAGTAGAGTGAGTACTCAAAACCCATGGAATCCAAGACTGACTGACAGCACACTCCACTGGGTAGCTGGTGAAGGGCTGGACTAGTCAATCTCTGAGTTTGCTTGGAATTGGGCGATTCTAAACCTGTAGCTCCCAAATGGGAGGAGGAGAGGATGAACTACGTTTCCAATTTCTTTTCTGGGTTTCTTATTTTACTTGCTTTGCTCAAACAACATCAAGGTCATCCGTAAAAGTGACATATTCACTTGTGGGATCATGGATAATGTTTGGCTTCCTTCAGCTATTTCTCAAGTTCTCTACGATGAGCACAAATTAACTCAATAATCAGAATATGCCTATAATCTATCTATATATAAAGAGCCAGGGTCTGTAACGTCCACAATGACCAAGGCTCGACCGAACACCGGAAGTCAGTGCTGGGTTGCCCAATAGAAAAATTTTTCTAATGAATGAAAGAAGTCTGCTTCTCTATTGAGAACAGAAATGACGCACAGCTTGTAAAATTTTCCCACGATGGGACAATGTTACCAGGAGCCAGGGGGTCACTCCCTCCTCTCTGCACCCTCTTTGAGAAGTCACAGCTGAAAGAGGAAAAGAGGTTGGAAGATGGCACAACTGAATCTCTGGTCCAGGATGAATCACAGTGGGCATCCTCCAGGCACCAGCTGGGGAGGAGACCCACTTCTTCCTTTTGAAAAGGGTGGGGAGTCATTAGCAATCCAGGAGGAGCTGCACTCCCCTGGGGCAGAGAAGGGCCAGTGGGCTGCAGCTGGAACTCAGGCTCATCACAGAAGCTTTCAGGGACGGAGTGCTCCTCCAACAGAAATAATAGATGGATAACGTCTAACATTGTTACATCTTTTTACTTCACCTGAATCTCACAACACCCCTCCTAGGGAGGTACTACTGAGGCAGGAGAGCAGTGGGAGGGTAGGAAAACTCCTTGGCAAGTAGAATGGGGATACAGACAGATAACTCAACAAACTATGGGCCAAAAGGGGCCACACGCTAACCCGACAAGCTCAGGGGAGGCCTACATGGCAGCCTTGCAAACTCAGAGACCTAAAGTAACCACAAAGGATGGTCTGAAATTAAAACTTTTTTAAAAAAATATATGTTTTTATTAATTTCAGAGAGGAAGGGAGAAGGAGAGAGAGAGAAACATCAATGATGACAGAGAATCATTGATCGGCTGCCTCCTGCACACCCCCTACTGGGGATTGAGCCAGAAACCCGGGCATGTGCTCCGGAATCAAACCCAGACCCTTCAGTTCGCAGGCTGATGCTCTATCCACAGAGCCAAACCCGCTAGGGCTGAAATGAAAACTTTTTAACTAAAAGCAGTTTATGGCTTGTCCTGGGCTAGAATGTTCCTGACAAAAGTCTATCTTTACCTCAGCAGAGTCTAAGATAACATACTTTTGAAATGCCAGGGTCACTTCCCTTTTTCCAGACCCTGCAGGGTTCAGCCAACGCACCAGAGCAGAGACTACAAATCCTCATTGTTATTTTTATCCTGTTAATTGCTGACTGGTAGGTATCCTGCACCCACCTATGAAAAGATGTGTCTATCCTTTTACTTTTCATCCAGTCCCAGAGGTTCCCCGCCTTGCTTTCTCTCACCTCCATAATCCCTCACCAATGCATTTCATGTAACCCACTTGCACCTTCTCTTGATTGTAATGTAATCATTAAGGTGCAAAACCTGCCGTTCTCAGGAGCAAAATCTCAAGCCGTTGAGATTTTGCTTCCAGACAATTGTCGATAGTTTGGCTCAGATAAACGTATATTCTCTGTAAGTTTGAGTGTTTCTTCTGTTGATAAAACTGATACCGCAATTTACAGCCAGATCTAGAAGGTCACCCAGGCGGGAAGCAGGGTCATGGGTTTAGACCTCCCCCCTGACCTTCCCTCTCTAGAGAGAACATATAGGATTCAGTTGTACTTCAGCTCCAGGCCCAGAAAAGCTGCAAAACCAGGGCGGGGAGGCCAGGGCCAGCTGCAATGACTAATGACCCCTGCCCTGGCGCTGACCAAGCAGTGCAGTGGTTCTCAACCTTCCTGATGCCGCGACCCTTTAATACAGTTCCTCATGTTGTGGTGACCCCCAACCATAAAATTATTTTCGTTGCTACTTCCTAACTGTAATGTTGCTACTGTTATGAATCGCAATGTAAATATCTGATATGCAGGATGTATTTTCATTGTTACAAATTGAACATAATTAAAGCATAGTGATTCATCACAAAAACAATATGTAATTATATATGTGTTTTCCGATGGTCTTAGGCGACCCCTGTGAAAGGGTCGTTCGACCCCCAAGGGGGTCGCGACCCACAGGTTGAGAACCGCTGAAGCAGTGGAGACCTCACCCTGAAAGTGCACACCGGGAAAGCTGATGAATCTTCTACTGAGACCCTCAGCGAGCCACCCCACGTCCCCCCTAAAAATCCCGCCTCTGGAAAGCAGCTAAAACCCCCCAACAGAAAGGAAGCCAGCCCCAGGCTCTCTGTGGATGTGGGCACGCCTCCAAAGGTGGACTTTGTATTTTCTTTCTCCTGAACTCTTAACGGTCCCCAGCATTAGTCAATAGACTCTTAGGGTAACCCCCACTCCTGCTGTGAAATCTCCCGCAGGAAGTCACGAACCCACACACTATGGGCTGGGGGTGCCTGGGCCGGTCCGCCTCCAGCGCCACTACTATTGACTGCACTCCAGGTGGGAGAAATGGAGCAATTAAATAACTCTTCAAAGACATCATCAGGAGGCGGCAGAGCGCGCAGGAGTAAGGGAGGCGAGGGAACCAGGCCCCCACCCCGAGACCCTCAAACCTGGAATCGGGACCCCGGCCCGCCCCCAACTCCATCCGAGGAGCAGGCACAGACCTGCCAACGCGGCTTCTATTCCTCCGAGCAAGAGGCACCTGCGGGCGCCAGGCCCAGGCGAGCGGGGAGGGGACGGAGGGGCCGCACTCACTCCCTACGAGAAGGCACAGCGAGCGCCAGCGCTCCGCACAGTCCCGCAACGCAACCAGGGCTGCAGCTCCCCCTCCTAGAGCGGAAGTGGCTCTGCCTGCCTGGCGCTCCTGGACTACAATTCCCAGAATCCTCCACACGGCAGCGCTTTCCTTAGGTCGCCACTTAAAAACAGCAACAACAACAACAACAACAACAACAACAACAACAACAACAACAACAACAAACGACTGTGGCCCTAGCCGGTTGCTCAGTGGATAGGGCATGGGCCTGCGAACTGAAAGGTCCCCGGTTCGATTCCCGTCAAGGGCACATGCCCGGGTTGTGGACTTGCAGGAAGCACCTGATCCATGATTCTCTCTCATCATGGATGTTTCTATCTCATTCCCTCTTCCTTTCTGAAATCAATAAAAATATATATATATTTTTAAAAATTTGTGGTGTGTTGTTCTTTTCGTTAATCCTCACCTGAGGATATTTTTTTCCATTGCTTTTCAGAAAGAGTGGAAGGGAGAGAGGGGGAGAAAAACCTCCACTGGTTGCCTTTCTCCAGCGCCCTGAGGGTGGGGAGTGAACCCGCATGCCCTTGACCTAGAATGGAACCCGCCACCCTTAGGTGCCTGGGCCGACGATCCAACCACTGAGCCACCGGCCAGGGCTAGGTTGCCACTTTTTAAAAAATGCATAAGATGGTCACTTCAGTCAGTTCTCAGGCACTATTAGCACCTGACCTCTTTTCTTTTATCTTTCCTTCTTTCCTTTTCCCTGATTTTTAAAAATCATAGCACAAATAAGTGTGACTGAAAAGTAACTGTGACTGTGCCCTGGCGGTGTCCTCAGTGGTTACAGCAGCAGCCCTCGAAGGAAGGGTCACGGGTTCCATTCCCAGTCAAGGGCTCCCCCTGGATGATAAATTGGATCCCCAGTGCGGGAGGAGCCAATCCTCAATCTCTCTCTCTCTCTCTCTCTCTCTCTCCCCCCGCCAATCCTCAATCTCTCTCTCTCTCTCTCTCTCTCTCTCTCTCTCTCTCTCTCTCTCTCTCCCTTCTTCCTCTTTCCATCCCTCCCTCCCTTCCACTCTCTCTTAAGAATCAATGGAGCCTGGGCCAGTGTGGCACAGTGGTTGAGCATCAATCCCAGGAACCAAGAGGCTCTATCCCTCAGTAGGGGTGTGCAGGAGGAAGCTGATGGATGATGTTTCTCTCTCATCCATGTTTCTATCTCTCTCTATCCCTCTCCCCTTGCTCTCTAAAAAATCAATAAAAGAATCAATGGAGAAAAATCCTTGCGTGAGGATTAACAAAACAAACAAAAACAGTAACCGTGGCTGAATATCTTACTGTCGGTTTGATGTTGTTGCTTTCTTTAGTCCACTTGTGCCTGGATGCATCCCCGACCTCTGACAGTTTATCTTCTGGGAGCTATTCATTCCGAAATGCTGAGACACACAAATAGGAAAGTAACCTCTCACCAACCCACAAAACAAATACCTAAAGTTTCTCATTTTTCTTCATTTTAAATGCTGGTTTTGAAATTAGTTTTCTGGCAAACGAAAAAACATACACTGTCAAGAAACTGAAGGAAATACTACACTGTATTTGAAAAAGAAAAGCCTACAATAAACATTGAAAATGTTTTTTTCTTTAGCTCACACTTCAAATGTCTTATCATTTATATCCACTCTGCTCTTGACATCGTAAATATGATGGGATGTTTTATTTTCATACAAGGTGGTTGAAATGAGCCATGATTATTCAAAAAATAGGTGTGGAAGTCTGGGATCCAGCTCAGATAACTGTAACAAATTCAATTCTTTCTCTCTTTTTTTGCACATTTATTGAAGTATAATTGACAAATAAAATTGTAATATATATTTAGGCCCAGGCCAGGAGTCTCATTGTTGAGAGCATTGCCCCAATACACAGGGTTTCGGGTTCGATCTCCTGTCAGGGCGCATACAAGAAGCAGCCAATAAATGCATTATGGATGGAGGAACAAGTCAATTTCTCTCTCTTTCTCTTCCTCTCTCCCCTTTTATCCCCTCTCTCTAATATTGATAAATGAAAAAAATTAAAATATACTTAAAATGTATGTGATGAATTTATATGTGTAAGTACATTGTGAAAGAATTCCCACAATCTAATTCATCCATCACCTGTTTTTTACGGTGAGAACCTTTAAGATCTACTCTGTCAACAAATTTCAACTGTAGTCAACATAGGTTTGCACCCTTTCACCAATCTCTCCCCATTTCCCCCACCCCACCTGCATCCCTCAGGCAACCACCACCATTCTACTCTGTTTCTGGGAGGTTGGCTTTTATTATTTTCTCCGAGATTTCACATATACTTCTACCATGCAGTATTGGCCTTTCTCTGTCTGGCTTATTTCACTTAACATAACGCCCTGCATTTTCATTCATGTTGTCGCAGATATTTCTCCATATTTTTTGAAACCAATGGTTGGGATTAGAGGCTCAATTTGATTCTTTTTTAAAAAATATATTTTATTGATTTTTTACAGAGAGGAAGGGAGAGAGATATAGAATCAGAAACATCAATGAGAGAGAAACATCAATCAGCTGCCTCCTGCACACCCCCTGCTGGGGAGTGTCCGCAACCAAGGTACATGCCCTTGACCAGAATCAAACCTGGGACCCTCCAGTCTGCAGGCCGACGCTCTATCCACCGAGCCAAACCAGGTAGGGCTCAATTTGATTAATTTTTAAGAAAGAATACTTTATGGGTGTTTCTTAAGCTGCCAAGAAACCTTAAGAGAGAGCAGGATGAGAAGACCTCCTCTACCAAATACCAAGACTCCTTGCAAAGCTATGATAACTAATGCACTATGGTATTGTTAAGAGTATTGAAAAATAGAGCAATCAAAGAAAATTGAGGCCAAGACAGACCTGTAATTATGTATAGACTAGAGGCCCAGTGCACAAAATTTGTGCACGGGTAGGCTCCCTAGGCCTGGCCATCGATCAGGGCCGATCAGGGCCTTCTGGCTGCTGGCTGGGACCTCCCTTCCCCAGCTGCTGGCCAGGGCCTTCCTTTGTTCCACGCTGCTCCCTGGTGGTCAGCGGACATCATAGTGAGCGATTGAACTCCCTGTCACCCGGTGGAACTCCCGACATGACACTTTACATATTAGCCTTTTATATATATAGATTATTGATTTTCCTTAAAGGTGGTACTGCAAAGTAGTGGGGAATGGGGAAAAACTTTGGTAACTGGCATAGGAACAACTAGATATTCATATGGAGAATAATTAAATTCTTCCAGAGGCAATATACACCTTGAAGATTCCATAAGTTGATTTTAATTCTGTCACCTACCAAAAAATAAATTTCAAAAAAAAAGGAAGGGGAAGGAAAGGGAAGAGGATGGGAAGAGATTAACCAGGCTTTGAACTGGCAAACTTTTGGTGCAAAGGACAATGCCCAATCATCTGAGCCACTCTGGCCGGGGCAAATGTTCTTTTATATCTATATATATCTGCAGCAGACAAAAATTTACTTCTGAAGAGCAAAGATTCACCTCTGGGGATATATTCCTTAATTTTAATCCAATATACTGTATGATATAAAGGAATCATATTATGAGTTCTTGGCCACAGGAAATTTTTAGTCAGTTACTTTATTCATTTCATTTTTCAAAGCTTTTAAGCTGTAATAAAAATAAAGGTCACTGTAAATACATAAAAAAATGGAAGTTAATGGGGAAATAATCCAAAACCTTCCTTGATCCCCTCAAAACTAGCTAATATATGGCAAATATCCTTTTCACACATTCTCTTTTGGCATGTACTCACTTTGAAAGATCATTATATCAGCCCGGCTGGTGTGGCTCAGTGGTTGAGCATCGACCTATGAACCAGGAGGTCATGGTTTGATTCCTGGTCAGTGTCCATAACAAACTTTCATTGGAACACAAAAAATGCAAGATACCACTATTTAGAGATTACTAGAATATACAGATATTCTAGTAATATATAATATTGCCAATAAAAATATATATTATTAAAATATATATTTTATTATATTATTAAAAATATATTTAATATATATTTAATATATATAAAATACATTTTATGGTTTCAGAGAGGAAGGGAGAGGGAGAGACAGAGAGAAAAACATCAATGATGAGAATCATTGATCCGCTGCCTCCTGCACACCTCCTACTGGGAATGGAGCCCACAACCCGGGCATGTGCCCTTGACTGGAATAGAACCCGAGACCCTTCAGTCTGCAGACCGATGCTCTATCCATTAAGCCAAACCAGCTAGGGCAGGGGTGGGCAACCCTTTTGCCAAAACCAGCAAAATCTCTGACTCAAAATTCTTCTGCATGCCAACCCTAATTTTTTGAGAACATGTTATGCCTACTTGATATCTCTTAAGGTGTACATATGTGAAGAACCTTGAAGAAATAATAAAATTCATTCGAGCGACAAAAATACAGTATATGATGATGAAAAATACATTTATTTTTTAATATATACATGTACACTGATAGTCCAACAGAAAACTTTATGACTCCATTTGATATTATCAGTGGGACTTTTGCTGCTGCATCACTGATGACAGAGATTTTACATCAGGTTTATATTTCGTGACCTTCAGAGATATGCACGACTACTACTTTCATCTGTCAGGCTACTCCTATTATGAGACTTAACAAAATTCATCACTGAGAACAAAGATTCACAAGCATATGTGATTGAAAACATGGAGACTAACGCTGTTGCAAAGTTTTTTAAACAGAAAAAATTTTCTGGAATGGCATTCCAAGTGCTCAATAGTTCGTTTTCGACACTTCTCTCTGGTCTCTAATCGCTTTTTTTCAATGTTTTCCAAGTCAACTCTAAGGTCAATAAATTTCTGCTTCCAAATTGAGCTACTCTGAAATTCAATCAACTGCATTTCAAAGTCAGCCATGTCTATCCACGAAAACATTTGTAAGTTTAGTTCCTCCAGTTTCATGCTGTCTGGAAACCTCATGAATTTGCTGTCTTTTCCAGTTCTCCGAATTTTGCAAATCTTGAGAAGAACTGCTCAATAGTTGACTCGATGATGTTTAAAAACAGCTTTTGAAGGCTTTGACAGTCTGCTTTGTCATTTTTTGGGAGGTCTTTGATGTGCCTCTTGAGGTTTGGGAAATATCTAAATCTCTCACCACCCACATCCCTCTTAAAGAGGTCCAGTTTCTTTTCAAAAGCCTTTATGTAACCAAACATAACATCAAGTGTCTTGCCAGTTCCTTGTAATTTAACATTTAAGCCATTCAAATGTTCACAAAAATTGTAAATGGAAGATTATAAGAGAGGGTTTCATGTGCCAGCAAAAGTTACTGGTGTGCCATGTTTGGCACACGTTCCAGGGGTTGCCCACCCCTGAGCTAGAGCAATAAAAATATTTTTTTAAATATATTTTATTGATTTTTTACAGAGAGGTAGAGAGAAGGATAGAGAGTTAGAAACATCGATGAGAGAGAAACATCGATTAGCTGCCTCCTGCACATCCCCTACTGGGGATGTGCCCACAACCAAGGTACATGCCCTTGACCGGAATCGAACCTGGGACCCTTCAGTCCACAGGCTGATGCTCTATCCACTGAGCCAAACCAGTTAGGGCTAAAAATATTTTTTTAAAAGAAAGATAATTTCTATCAATTGGACTTTACCAGGAGGGTTACAACATATTTCTCCCCTGAGTATCAGTCCTATTCCTGTTACTATGGTTTTATATCATCATTTTTATGGATTTGTTAGATTCCAAGTGATGAAGAAACCCCTTTCCACTCTCAAAACGTTATAGTGTTTTATCCCCAGCATGGACTCTCCAAAAGCTAGATGTACAACCTGACTGAAGGCATGAACACATTTCTCATTCTTTTTTTTTAAAATATATTTTATTGATTTTTCACAGAGAGGAAGGGAGAGAGATAGAGAGTTAGAAACATCAATGAGAGAGACACATCGATCAGCTGCCTCCTGCACACCTCCTACTGGGGATGTGTCCGCAATCTAGGTACATGCCCTTGACCGGAATCGAACATGGGACCCTTCAGTCCACAGGCCGACGCTCCATCCACTGAGCCAAACCAGTTTCAGCCACATTTCTCATTCTTAACGATTCTTGCCAGAGTGGACTTTCTGATGGTGCGTGAGACGTGAGCGGTGACTGAAGTCCTTCCCGCATACGTCACACGTGTACGGTTTCTCTCCAGTGTGGACTCTCAGATGGGCCTGAAGACGTGAACTCTGACTGAAGCCCTTCCCACACTCTTCACATGTAAATAGTTTCTCCCTAAGGTGAACACTCAGATGGACTCTAAGATTTGAGGGGAGACTAAAGGACTTACCACACTCCTCACACTTATGGGGCTTCTCTCCCGTGTGCACCCTCTGATGATGGCGAAGATTCAAGCTCCTGCCAAAGCCTTTCCCACACTCCTCACATGTGTAAGGCTTCTCCCCAGTGTGGCCTCTCTGATGGTACAGAAACTGTGAGCTGTACCTAAAGCCCTTGCCACAGACATCACATGTGTATGGCTTCTCCCCAGTGTGGACTCTCTGATGGGACTGAAGGCCAGAGGACTGACTGAAGCCCTTCCCACACACACCACACGTGTACGGTTTCTCTCCAGTGTGGACTCTCTGATGGACTTGAAGATTGGAAGCCTGACTGAAGCCCTTCCCACACTCCTTACATCTGTAGGGTTTCTCTCCCGTGTGAACCCGAAAATGGATGTGAAGATCTGTATTGCGAGTAAAGCCTTTCCCGCACACCTCACATTTGTACGGCTTCTCTCCAGGGTGGAGTCTCTGGTGGCATATTAACGGTGAATTGTGACTGAAGCCCTTACCACAGACATCACACTTATAAGGTTTCTCCCCAGTGTGGACCCTCTGATGGATGTGATAGTGGGCAGCCTGAGTGAAGCCCTTCCCGCACTCCTCACAGGTATAGGGTTTCTCACCCCTGTGGACCCTCTGATGAACACGAAGATTAACACTCCAACCAAAGCCCTTGCCGCACTCTTCACATTTATAGGGTTTCTCTCCAGTGTGAGTTCTGCAGTGAATGTGAGACCTGTGCTGCTACGGAATCCCTTGCCACAGCTGTCACATCCACAGGACTGTATAGGTCTTTATGGCGGCGTTGCTGCATGGGCCTCATGGTGGAGTAAACCATCAGCCATTGGTGACGGAACCCCCTGGCCCCCTCTCCCTCTTCAGAGTTCCTGGGTTTGCAACTGAAAGTTCCAACTCTCCAACCACAGTTGGTTCGTCTGACAACCAGCCCCCAACTTTCTGACAACGGTGCTTTCCAAAAGTAACCTCATTAACAAACGCTCGGGTGTGGTTGAAAGGAGCTTATCATGAATAGCATGACGCCCATTTCCCCTCTATGTCTCTGAAGCCATTTCAGGATTTGAGGATAACAGGCCAAATATTGTAACAAATGATGTTGCTGTTGCTCTTCTCACTTAGGATTTGGGAAGCCATGAACCAAGAACCATGGACAGAGGCCAAAATGTACATTTATTATAAATCTCAATTTCACATTTTATAGTGTTTGGTATATAGGAATTACATACTTTAATTTTTAGAAGTGTTTTTAATTTTTGATGCTACATAAATGGAATTATTTTTAATTTCATTTTTCAATTATTAGCTTCTTCCATCTAGAAACACAATTGATTTTTGAACATCAACCTGCAGCCTGTTACCTTCCTATAGTCATCTACTCTAAAAGCATGTCTTCACATTCCTAAAGATTCTATGTATAAACTCATAACCTCTGCAAATACATACTTTTAGTTCGTTCCACTCATTTCCTGAATACAGGTGACAGCGTCAGACCTTCACCACTTCACATAGTGGTGACACCACTGTAATTAACCCGGGTATTAATTCACTGGAAAGGAGCAAAGGAAAGACCAAATAGTATGGGTGTACCATTTGTGCAGCTTTGCCAGGAAGCTGCAATTTATTTATTAAAATATATTTGTATTGCCCTAACCGGTTTGGCTCAGTGGATAGAGTGTCGGCCTGCGGACTGAAAGGTCCCAGATTCGATTCCGGTCAAGGGCATGTACCTTGGTTGCGGGCACATCCCCAGTAGGAGGTGTGCAGGAGGCAGCTGATCGATGTTTCTCTCTCATCGATGTTTCTAACTCTCTATCCCTCTCCCTTCCTCTCTGTAAGAAGTCAATAATTATATATATATATATATATATATATATATATATATATATATATATGTACATTTGTATTGATTTCAGAGAGGGAGAGAGAGATAGAAACATCAATGATGAGAGAGAATCACTGCCTGCCCCCTACTGGGGATCAAGCCTGCAAGCTGGGTATATGCCCCTGACCGAGATTGAACCTGGGACCTTTCAGTCTGTAGGCCAACGCTCTATCCACTGCGCCCAACCAGCTAGGGCAAGAAGCTGCAATTTAGACGCATACCCATTAAGTCTCAGCGAAATAGGGAAGGTACTTGCTTGTCAGTCACACCTGGGAACAGGTCATTGGCCAGAGTAGGCATGGCCACTGTAATCACAGGAAGATTTAAGATACTTAAGCTCCTAAACAAAGGATATTAAATTCTAACCATTAAAAAATAAATAAATAAATAAATAAATAAATAAATAAATTCTAACCATTCACATTAACAGGGAATACTTGTCCTTTTTTTTATTTTTTAAGGGAAACTGTCTCATGTTACCAAGCCTCTTATGGGACCGAGGGTGTTAAAAAAATATATATGAGAGCATGGCAGGTGACTAGCCCAGTTATTAGAAACCAGAAAAAAAGAAATAACGTCTTTCTATCTCAGGCAATGGAGATAATAGACATCCCGTGTCCAGACAAACAGGATGAAGGGCTCCAGCAAGATCAGAGGCCACCAGAATCACCGTGTGGATGGAGTTAACTGAACCCAACAGAATAGGACCTGATCAACACCAATGCTGGTAACCTCCGCACCAGGGCACAACTGTATTGCCATTTCCGGAAGGTCTCTGCCCCCGTGCAGGAGGCGCAAGAGTGGCCGCGGGAGTCTGTGCAGATCCTAGGACCTGGTGACACGACAGGAAGCTGGGAAAAATTGGGGAGGCTCCTGCTTCCCCAGCTATCCAACCTCTTTCCCCAAGGAGGCGAGTTTTCTCTCCCCAAATCAACAGTAATACAATTTCCATTCCTCAAAAGTGCCTACTTTGGCATAAAATATTATTCACACCATGAATTTGAGAACCTATGCTTCGTTGAATACAACTATCTTGGAGCCCTAGCTGGTTTGGTTCAGTGGATAGAGGCTTGTGGACTGAAGCGTCCTGGGTTTGATTCTGGTCAAGGGCACATGCCCGGGTTGCAGGCTCGATCCCCAGTAGGAAGTGTGCAGGAGGCAACTGATCAATGATTCTCTCTCATCATTGATATTTCTATCTCTCCCTCTCCCTTCCTCTCTGAAATCTCTCTCTCTCTCTCTCTCTCTCCCTCTCTCTCTCTCTCTATACACACACACACACACACACACACACGTATAAAGAAAACAATTATCTTGGAAATTTTATTAGAATCCCACTGTATTTATCGATTAATGTTGGGAAAACCAGCTGCTGTATAAAACTGAGAGTTATTATATAAGAACAGTTGATATTGTCAAGTCTTCTTTATGCCTCTCAATTGTTCCAAGTTTTATTCACATAAATCAAATTTATTCCTAGGTATTTTACCTTTTGTTGCTATTATAAATTTCGTCTTTACTATCATTCTATTTTCTAACTGCTTAGTTTTTGTGTCAGAGCAAAAGTTTATTTTTGTTATAAAAAACTCTTTAAGTTTACTATAATTAAGAATATCTACTAGTTTTTTTAATACTTGACATGCGATATTATATTATAGGTGTAAAACATAGTGATTAGACATTTATATACCTTATTAAGTGATCACAATGAGCCTAGTACCCATCTGACACCATACATAGTTATTAGCATATTGTTGACTATATTCCCTATGCTATACTTTACATCCCCATAACTATTTTGTAACAACCAATTTGTACTTCTTTTCTTTTTTAAAAAGATATGTTGTTATTGATTTCAGAGAGGAAGGAAGAGAAATATTGATGAGAGAGAATCTTTGATTGGCTACCTCCTGCACGCCCCCTACTGGGGATTGAGCCCACAACCAGGGCATGCACCTGGACTGGAAATCAAACCATGGCCTCCTGGTTCATAGGTCAATGCTCAACCACTGAGCCACGCTGGCCGGGCCCAATTTGTACTTCTTAATCCATTTACCTCTTTCACCCATTCTCTAACCCCCCTCCCATCTGGCAACAGTCAAAATGTTCTCTGTTATGTATGTATTTCTTCTTCAGGGAACTTTTGGTAGTCTGTATCTTTCAAGAAATTTGTTGATCACACCCAAATTGTTAAACTTATTGGCATAAAGTTGTTCATAATACAGTATTTTTTTATTAGTCTTTTAATGTATGTGGAACCTGTTGTGCTATCTCCTCTTTCATTTCTAAAATTGGTAATTTGTATTTTCTGTCTTTTAATTCTGGTTAGAGGTTTATCCATTTTATTGTGTAGCTTTTGGTTTCATTAATTTTCTCAATCACTTTTCCATTTCTTATTATTTCATCGATTTCTGCTCATTTCCTTCTTTGAGCATAATTTGTTTTAGTTTCTTTTTAAAAAAGTACATTTTTATTGATTTCAGAGAGGAAGGGAGAGAGGAAGATAGAAACATCAATGATAAGAGAGAACCATCAATTGGCTGCTTCATGCAGGCCCTCCACTAGGGATTGAGCCTGCAACCAAAGCATGTGCCCTGACCAGTAACCAGTCACCTCCTGGATCATAGGTCAACACTCAACCACTGAGCAACGTCAGGCAGGCTGTTTTAGTTTCTGGAAGTGAAAGATTTGAGACCTTTCCTCTTTTCTAAAGCCAGAATTCAATGCTATAAAATTTTCCTTAGTTATTGACTGCATCCCACAAGTACTGGTATGTTGTATTTTCAGTTTTGTTCAGTTTAAAATATTTTCTAATTTGTCTTGTAATTTCTTCTTTGACACATGGATAATATATTACCAAGTGTGTTGTTGAATTCCCAAATACTTCAATTCATTATGAGAGACTTGAGAGGACTCATCTGCATATCTCTGAAGTCACAAATTCTAGTCTTCTTGGTCTCTCTGCACTCTAATACCTGTCTCCTCAACTGAGTGAAGACTGCTGTCTGCTCTGTGGTCTGAGAACTGCCTCTTGAATCTTAAAAAATTTTATTGATTTTAGGGAGAGTGAGGAAGGGAGAGAGAGAGAGAAACATCTGTTTGTTGTTCCACTTACTTACACATTCATTGGTTGATGCCTGCATGTGCCCTGACGGGGGATCAAACCCCAAACCTTGGCATATCCATACAATGCTCTAAGCAACGGACCTACCCAGCCAGGGCTGCCTCTAGACTTCCAGCTGGTAAATCACAGGACTTGTTTCATTCATTTCCTTTCTCTTAAGGGTCAGAAAGAAGCCTGTTCTGCCTATTGTCTAAGGTCTGAAAACTATTATTCCATCTATTTGGTTTGGGTTTAGAATTGTTTGAGATAAAAGGGTACATCCAGCCTCTGCTACTCCATTGGGGGGGGGGGGGGAATAAAAATTATTCACTCTGTTGTACCATCCCAGCTGAACCTGTCCTAGAATTTGCTAAAATTACATTGCTGCCCTCCAGACAGGACTACCCTTCCTTTTGGTTGCAATGGACTGGAAATGTTTGGACACTAAGGCAGAGCCCTGTCAAGCACAAGCCCAATATGTGAATATAACCTGCCCTGCTGGCTCCAGCTCTCACTTAAGGTAATGGAACCAGCAACATTTTAGTGCTCAGGACAATGCCCAACCAACTGAGCCACACCGGCCAGGGCACCCCCCCCCCCCACTTAAAAAAACCTTTCTGAGAGCCAAGACCTAGAACTCATGGTGAGAGCTAATGAGATTTTTCTCAAAGATCTTCTCCCATGTCAAATTCCATCTCGCTTTCTTTTACTTGGGAAACATTTCTCCATAAACATCTTAAGAAGAAAGATACATAACAAGAAGCAAAGGGATTTTCTCAAACAGAAGAGACACGGAGGGGAGGCCACAGGGCCACATTCTGGTGCCTTTGGTTTAGGACAATGGCTGTACCTCTCCGTGGCTTCTGATGCTTTGAGAAGTAAATTGGTGGCAGAAGCCATTTTCCCATCTAGAGTCATCCGAACTGCCTACCTTCTATAATCAGCTCTGAAATGTCAGATGTTCACTTCCCCAACCCCACCTACTTAGGTCAAGTCTTCTGAGGGATTGTGGGAGAAGAGCTTCCTCCAAGATGAAAAAGAAAAGCCCCTCCCTTCCTTCCTGTTAGGATGTTCACTATATGAAGAAATGCTAGTGGAGGTGTGGCAGCAACCGTGAGGAACAGGCAAGGAGAAGAGCAGAAAAGTAAACCCCAAAGTGAGTCCCTTTACCCTACCAGTGGTCAGCAAACTCATTAGTCAACAGAGCCAAATATCAACAGTACAACAACCGAAATTTCTTTTGAGAGCCAAATTTTTTAAACTTAAACTATATAGGTAGGTACATTGTTATTAACTTAATTAGGGTACTCCTAAGGCTTAGGAAGAGCCACACTCAAGGGGCCAAAGAGCCGCATGTGGCTCATGAACCCCGGTTTGCCGACCACGGCCCTAGCCGGTTTGGCTCAGTGGATAGAGTGTCGGCCTGCGGACTGGGAGGTCCTGGGTTCAATTCCGGCCAAGGGCACATGCCCAGGTTGCAGGCTCAATCCCCACTAGGGGGCGTGCAGGTGGCAGCCAATCAATGATTCTCTCTCATCATTGATGTTTCTATCTCTCACTCTCCCTTCTTCTCTGAAATCAATAAAGAAATATATATATTTTTAAAAGTGAGTCCCTTTGCTCACTGCCATCCTGAGAAAATCGTGGAAACACCGACCTTTAGAGTTCTTGTAAGCAAACCCCTACAGTAGCTGGGAACTCTGTCTGTTGTAGCTGGTGATGTCCCACTTGATGAACAAGAATCAGGTGAGACTTTCCCCGAGAACCCTCCATAGCGCCCACTCCTTGCATCTTCCTATAAAAAATAAAAATAGAAAGCATACTTCTTCAGGCAGAGTATATGGAGTCGGCCTTTCCTTAAGCCAAAGTTAATGGAGAGACCCATTGTCAGACTCCTCTGACAACCTTGTAAGAATAAATTGGTGACATCCGGCACAATGATTACAAAAAATAATAATTTTATTACATTGGTGTGGAGGCCCCTCTCATAAGTAACACTGTTACTAAATTGGGAATCTATTTGCCTTGTTCTTGATTTCCAATCCTCATGCGTCTCACCATGTGTCTGGGCTTGATTTAGCTCAGAATAATACTTTTCAACCAGTTGGATACAGGTTAATAAGTAAACTGATAAGTATCTGAGTTTACCCCAGCCCAATGGGCCTAAAAGTATTTCTAGCTTGTAGGTGTTCCAATCCTATTGTAATATACTTCTCAAATACATCCCAACCCCTTCATTATCGAGTTACTTTCATTAATAAGAGTTTCAGCATCATGACTGCAGTGGCCCTTAGAGGAACTGAGAAATAGCATTATTGATTTATGTAGATTAACACATACAATTCTTTATAAAAACATCCAGTCTTTTCTCTCCCCAGTAACAATATTCAGGACCTTTTAGGGTAAAGTCAGATGTCTTTCTGAATGCTATGATAATACAGATTCATAAAGTTCAAATCTAACCAGTAAAATTACACCGAGTGCCAGCTGCACGGGAAAGAGCTACTAACAAACTTATGGTCGTATGGTGATGCTCCACCAAGGGGTGGGGTGGCAGGAAACCAATTATAGTCTAATTTATTGGACACGCGTGGTAGATGGAGTACTCTTTTCCACAGGAGAAAGTGAGCCCATATTTTCAATCAGTTTCCAGCAGATCTGCTGAAAAATCCTGAGTGGTGTGCAGTTCTCCAACCTTGAACAATGGGAGCAACTGTTAGAAGCAGGAGGATTAAGGAAACGAAACTGGAAAAAGAAATTCCAACTAAACTCCTACTTAGACATTTGGTTCCTAAACCTTGCTTGAGAGTTGCTCCTTGCCTTTCTCCCCTTTATGGTCTGTATCCTGGATAATTTACACTTTGCCTGCCCCACCCCATCCCCACGTGATGAGGTGGGCCATATTCATTTAAAATGTTGTTTCCTTCCTAAGCTTTAATAGAGAAAATGAGGTCTCACTTAAGGTGGAAGGTCAATAATCCCACTTTAAAAAATTGGCTCCCGCCCTGAACAGTGTGGCTCAGTGGATAGAGCATCGGCCTGTGGACTGAGGGGTTCCGGTTTTGATTCCAGTCAAGGGCATGTACCTTGGTTGCAGGCACATCCCCAGTAGGGGGTGTGCAGGAGGCAGCTGATCAATGTTTCTCTCTCATCGATGTTTCTGGCTCTCTATCCCTCTCCCTCTCTGTGAAAAAATCAATAAAATGTATTAAAAAAAATAAAAAACCGGCTCGCTTCAATGATAAACGTGACCAAATATGCCTGAGGATGGGCACATTTATTAATGGCATCTTTATGTGTCATTGCCCAGCTCATGGCCTACCCACCAGAGAGGCAGCTAATGAAGAGGCCACGTTCTGAGTGCCAGCGAGGGGCCTGAGCTAGAATTTAGATGCCCCTTTTCAGTCAGTGTGGGATGAAACCTGTAGTTTCCAGATCATCATTCCAGTAAAGGTTCTATTTCCTGTATGAACCTACATATGAGACTATTTTATCATTTGTCATAAACTCAGATGCTGAACAACACTGGCCTGAAGGACAATTTGGACTGATCAATGAGCATTTCCTGTGAAGAAGGTTAGAAGCTGAGTTTGGGCCTATTAGGGACTGCATGTTTGTGTGCTCCCAAATTCATATGCTGAAATCCTAACTCCCTGTGTGATTGTTAGGAGGTGAGGGCCTTTGTGAGGTAACTGGGTCATGAGGGTAGAGTCCTCTTAAGTAGGATTCATAGCCTTATAAAAGAAGCCCCAGTGACCTCTCTCCACTATTTTCCCAAGTGAGGACACAGCCAGATGGCCACCTGATAACCAGGAAGTG